>NC_063194.1:2120244-2397744 GCF_017589495.1 Alosa alosa
AATTCACTGAATCTGACAAAATGTGATTAGACTCGCAGACCTAATCTAGCCCATGCCCTTCAGGTTTCTACAGTGACCAAGCCACTTCTCAACTTAGTAGCTTTTCTCTCCATGCCTCTGGCCATGTGATCAGTCTGCGATTGCACTGTGCTCAGTGACCACATCAAATGGGATATGCGAGAAAGAAAGCAGAAGCAACAACAGAACCTGTGTGTGACTTTTGGAAACCACTTCTGGACATGGGCCTAGGTGTAGGGGAAGCTTGAGGAGATCTGAACTCTCAGTGACTTTGTGGCAAAACCATATGGTGGTTGGAGGGTTGTTTGGAGACAGATTAGTAGTTAATCATTCACCTAAGGTAAATGGTCAAAGAGCTCAAGGACGGAAGTGGCATCTTAGTCAAGACAGCAAAGTTTGTATTGCTGTTATTGTTGTTTGCTTAGTTCCTTAATTCCAGTACATGAGATGCATATTTTAAATGAAAGATAACAGGACTGACACTGACCAAAGTGCAGTAGGGACCCACATATTGGGTGAATAATATAATATTTATCTACGGAATGTAGAGTGTAAAGTGCCTTATTCCTGTTTTCAGGACCACATTGCCTTCCCACATCCTTGAATGTTCCTGCAACTTGTTGACATGTTGATGCCTGTCAGTGACTGGAACTAAAAAAACAGAACAGGAAATAGTGGATAGTGAAGTTGAAGACTGAAAAAACTTTACTGCACAGTACACGCCCTCCCAGCCCTATGCTCCTCAACTGCCAAGCCTGTGGGAGTGAGTGCCTTCTTGGGTGGTTAAGATTAAATTCCAGCAATGAAATGGTGGAGGGGCCAGGCATGACTTACCTCTAGCAGAGCTATTCTTCAGGAAGAGCAGGAGAACACCACCTGCCACCAGCCCAAAATGTGGTATTGTGTCTGGCCCAAGTGTCATTTTCAGTTTTTCTGCCACCCCTCAACTCTGTGGGTCGGCTTTCTGTGTCCAAGAATCAGGTTCATGCCATTTTTTCAATAATCTCAGCCGTTGCCACCCTGTGAGAAATGAGAAATATGTTTATAGAGTTGAGAATGTACTAAAACTGAGGAAAATACATCTCTCTTATAACACCCATCTCTCTCTCATAAACTATATCTCAACAATTTTCAAAACCAAATGTCCAAAAAGAAACAAGTTAATCTTTGTCCAGCATGGCACCCTGACCTGCTAATAATAGCCTAGCAACAAACCAGAGGTAAATAGAGGATAACGGCGCAACGGCGTAACGAATAACTTATGATGCTGATTCACATTCTGTTTATAAAAGCAAGCATAAAATGAACTAGGCTATTTATGGAGTGGCCCAAACAAGTGACCAGTAGGGTTAAAGTCAACTGAAACTGACCTGCGCTGACTGACCAGTTGGCTACCATCCGGATAAGAAATGCCCATGGACAAATGCTGAAGAATCAAATTAAAGGAATGAATTATATCAATACCTGTTCACGTAGAATTAGCTCTATCCAATGGTGATGGTTATCCTTCTGAATGATATGAAGAAAAAATGCCGCTTCCGCCTTGCGACCGATAATTTAAATTCAATCGAAGGAGTTCTGGCATATAATTAACTTGCATTAGTACATATATAGGACATTTACTAACCTCTGTTGAGTAGCCTTTATAGCCTACACAGATCTGGTTGAAGCAAAATTTCTTTCTTTCCCCCCCCAAAAAAAAGAAATGCCGAGACCGACCTATGTAAAACAGTTTTTTCCTCCTCCTCTGGTCGTCCCTGTGGTGATCACATGACGCAGGCTCACGTTACAGTACCTGAGCCCAATGTTCAACCTGTTGCAAGGCCGATACAGACATGTCTTTGTGTGCACTTTGAGCCGACTGCAATCCACCTGCTCGCTGTGCGCACTGGAGCGCTACTCTCATCCATCACCGTGGAGACTTGAGACGAACATTTCAAAATGCGTTTGGCTCACACTAAACTTTTTCTAGTTCCACAAAGGACAGCAAGTAAATGCTATTGTTTTAAGCGTCATACCATAGTGCGTTTTGCCCTCCAATTACTAAATTCATGTATTACAATGGCATGTTGCGCCCCCCAGTGGTTTAGCATGATATTCTGGACAATTAGGAAAGCAAGAATTCTTAAAATTCCAGGAGCACGACTAATCGCAGTGTGCTCTGTTAATCCCTTTCTGGTCCAAATTGCATTTGCTATCTCAAATTCAGGCTAAAACAGTGGTCAGTATATATGAATGCAAAATACTCGTTTCTTGGGATAGCCTAGTGTCACACTTCTTAACCAAATGGTGCGTGCTATGGCAGTCATTATACTGGAAATAGTACACCGTATACTTTCACATAATCTCCCTGTTTATTTAACAACCACAGAATAATTATCAAGAAAAAAAGGTAGCAATAAGGTTTGGCATACAAATAGCTCATGAGTGACAGACTGAAATGGATCTTGAGGGTGTTGTCTGAATATTCTTTCCCACCCATTGACTCATATTATTGTCAGCAGAACACATGTCAGCAATGTTATCACTGACACTGAAAACTGCTTAAAATGAAAAGCTATGATAACATCATCTTGGGCGGATTTTGGAAATTAAGCTCTTTGGAAATGATAGATGGAGCATTTTTTGTGTAGTAGGCCTAATGGTCCACAACATTACTAGTATCAGATATAATATAATATATCATTATATATTTAATATAATATAGATTCATATATAATTGTAAAATATTTTTTAAAATCTACACTCCCACTTCTCAAACAGTCAGGTATTAAAGGAGAATTCCGGTGTGATATTGACCTAAAGTGTATTGAAACATGAGACCGAGTGTGAACGTATGTCTCATAGCCCATCTCGACTTGTCCCCTGCACTCCAAAATCTGGCGCTAGTTAGCCGATGCTACCAACAACTTTTTCAGTAGTGGTGCCCGACATCGGGCTAGCCATGCAAATAAATCACTGTTTTACACCCATTTACGAGGCTCAATGTATCTCCACACTTCATTGGTAGACTTCCTAGGGCCCTGACATTTAAAACGAGACATTGAGAACTTTGAAAAAGCACTGGTAGTTTACTTACAAGACGATTTATACAGACAGTATCTTCCACGAAGTTTAACGTTTGCAGCCATCTTGAATTTAGTCACGATAAATTCGAAAGAACGCAGTAAGAATGAACAGGTATGATAAGGGATCAGATTCCAAAAATAATTCAGTGGAAATGCATGGATTCCAGTTTCTTCCAGTAGCAGCAACTGGAATCCATGCATTTCCACTGAATTATTGAATATGAAGTGTGGAGATACATTGAGCCTCGTAAATGGGTGTAAAACAGTGATTTATTTGCATGGCTAGCCCGATGCCGAAGCACCACTATTGAAAAAGATGTTGGTAGCATCGGCTAACTAGCGCCAGATTTTGGAGGGCAGGGGACAAGCCGAGATGGGCTATGAGACATACATTCACACTCGGTATCATGTTTCGATACACTTTAGGTCAATATCACACCGGAATTCTCCTTTAAGAGAACAATCTTACATAAAAAGTGGAGAATTGTTTTTAAGGAACGACCCAATCTGATTCCTCGTTGTGAAATGCTCCAATTGGATAACGCTTGCCAATTTTTAGCCAATCCAAATGGCCGTATTACGGGGTCATGGCAAATCCAGCCAATCAGAAATTAGATTAATTAGCTCTTTTTTTATGTGCGCTTGCTTATGTTCGTAGTCGGCGGGAGGACTGTACAGCTCCGGGAGAAAGAAAGACCGTAGAAGGGTCATAGTTTCTGTTGTAGTACTGTTAAACCAAAGTGTATTGTTATCTAACGTTAGACGATCTCCTTCAGAAAGCTCGTAGATGTATTGGTTTGTCTGCTAACCAACCAGCTGTTTAACCGGCCAGGTCTGTCTGTCACCTTGCTAACTAGCTATTATTAGCTAGCTAACGAAACTAACTAGTGGCCTTGCTAACTCCTGGAGAAACGTTTTGTTTAATTAACTAACTGCATTGACAGCCATCCTTTAGGTTTGTTCAGTTAAACGTTAAACGCAATTTTAACTAGCTACTCGCCAGACTAATGGCGAAGGTCCAGGTTCTCAATGTTGCTGTTTTGGACAATCCAAGTCTTTTCGGAAACCCTTTTCAGTTTGAAATTACATTTGAGTGCATGGAAGATCTACCCGAAGGTGAGCAAAACATATCGTTACCTGATAAAAAAAAAACATGCAGAGTATATTTGATACAGGCCAATGCGACTTTATTGTGCTTGCCAGCCATGACGTTAGAAATTCCCTCTTTCCCTCCAAGATGATGTTCGTGGCGGGAGAGGAACATTATCTTGGCTAGTATTAGCCAGAATGCCACTGAAGTTCCCGTTAACGTTGATTTGAATTCTTTTGGAATTTGATTTGATTATTAGTCAAAATAAAAACATATATGTATTGTGACAAGAGAAATTACACCTTGATGGACAATTGTTAGTCCTGGAACGTTAACACATCATGCTGCAAAGGTTAACCCGTGTTATGGTGTCTATTTCAAATGCGTTTTCGGTATTGAAGACCTGGAATGGAAGATAATATATGTTGGCTCAGCAGAGAGTGAGGAATATGATCAGACTCTTGACTCCGTGCTGGTTGGTCCTGTACCAGCTGGGAGACACGTGTTTGTGTTTCAGGTGAGTATTGATTATATTGACTGTCTACTGTATGCACAATTGCACAATTTCTACCAAATTTTGCTGCTCTTATTTCTTCATTGTATGTGCCTTCTTATTTTTACTTTTTATATTGTTTACTTGAATGTTATGTTTGTCTGTGGACCTAATTGGTAAAATATGTCTTGTCTCCACCGTGGGATAGTAGGAAACGCAATTTCGATCTCTTTGTATGTCTTGAAATTGACAATAAAGCAGACTTTGACTTTGACTTTGATGTCCCCATCATGTTTTGCTTTCCTTCAGCTTGCGCTAACTGATGGCTCCCTTATACCCAATTGTACGAGTTCAGCCAGTTTACCTGGCGGGCTAAAGTTTTTTTTTTATCCTTTTTTTTTTTTTACCAGGCAGAGGCTGCAAACCCTTCTTTCATACCAGAGAGTGATGCAGTAGGCGTTACTGTTGTCCTGATCACCTGTACATACCGTGGACAGGAGTTCATCCGCATTGGCTACTATGTGAACAATGAGTACACTGATCCTGAGCTGCGGGAAAATCCACCAATCAAGCCAGACTACTCACAGGTAGTATTGGCATCAATTCACACAACACTCTGTGAACTCATAATATAACACCACAGTTCTGCCTTATATTTTTAGGCAACCCTTGACTTCTTGCTTCAAATGTTTAAAACGACCTTCCCAAATTGAAGTGATATCAAGCAGTGGAAGTGGCATGAGGGTGACCAGGGGATGGCCGAGGCTATTTTAGGGGGTCCACAGACTATGACTTTGTGTTACCCTAATACGACATCTGACCGGAGCATGACTGAATCTTATGGTTGCTGAGGTAGTTCTGATCTTTACATATCCCGGATTTCTTCAATTATGATTCAATTCAATTGTGAATTCTATTGGGAACCAATCTCTTATCTGATTAACATGCAGTCAAATTGTCAATACTTCTGACAGTGACTCCAGGGTTCCCACGGGTCATGGAATTTCTGGAATATCATGGAAATTTGATAGAGTCTATTCCAGACATGGAAAGTCATGAAATTGTATCATTTGTGGGGCAGTGTCATGGAATATCAGGGTTGCAGTTTAAAGTGTACTTGCAAAAATACATTAATGCAAATAATATTCATATTATATATTATATGTCTACGTAGAATTGATGTATATCTGGTAATTAGCTTTACTGCTACTGAGTGGTTGTGGTTAGCCTAACGTTGCTTATTCAATGTCCATTTATTCATCTCCCACTCAAAAAAAAGGTTCTTGAATGCTACGCAGGTACTCTGAAATCTTTGGTCGGTATATTGTACGATTCATTCTAAGTAGACTCATTTCGAAGCCACCTTGAAACAGTGGAAAGTCAGTGGAAAACTGACTGAACTGGATAATGACTGAGCTACAAAATTGATGGTTGTTTCCAAGTCACTTAGCATGTTTGGAGGCAGACTTGGTATGGCTTTGGCCCAGCTCAGGATTAAGTCCAAAATGAGTGGACCAGCTCAGCACGGTGTGGCACAGTCAAAGTTGTAATGGAAAGAGATTGGCGTGTTACACCTTGGCTTGGCCACAAGTGCCAACGGAAAAACCTCCCTTACCTGTACTATGCATTTGTGTTCTTGGATAAAATGACTGTACTGTATATTAATGCTGTTTGTCCTTTGAGGTTTTACAGCTATTTATGACAGCCATACACTTTATCTTTTAGATCTTATAAGGATGTTATAGACTTTAATATTATATCTTCTTGATAAGTTGTCCATATCCATCCTCATACATCAAGTTATCAGCTGTATCAATAACTGACAAACACCTGAACGCAACACTGAGCAGTGTCCAGGTTATAGGTACAGGTATGGTTTTAAAAACTGCTCATGTCATTGTCAGCAGTATCATGGCTATTGCATGGCAAAGCATCAGCTGCGACACTGACTGACTGTTAAGTTGCCTTGTGTTGCCTGTACTAGGCCAGAAAAGTTGCACTGGAACACCCCTGCAAAAACTACTGTCCATGGTCAGCTACCAAGTACATTCTGAGTGGTGTACATTCTAGATGTACAAAATGTAAACAGAGCAGCACTTATTGCACTTGTTTACCATTTTCACCCTACTCTTGCTGTAGAAACCACATAAATAGATCCAGATGCAAAACACTGCCAGGACTGTATCTCCTTACACTGTGCTTCTTGACAACAGATAGGTAAATTAAACAGCCAGTCGGAGCAATCATTTTACCAACAGCTCCAACGCCTATTCAACATGCTGAATCAGCTGCATACAAGCTAGCAGAGGTTTGTCGTTGCCAATGATGCAGCACACATCACACTGATTTGAACCGTAGATTCTCAGAGGCCCGACATTTTCAGATGTCCAATCCTCGACTTGGTGTGTGCTAGCTTTGAACACAGCAATGTAGGCCTAATGTGGGGGAAATGCCATAGATCGAAACCTCTCTATAATAACAGGTTACATAGACCACATAAAAAAGAAAGTGAACCCAGAAACCCTATTTCAGGGTTTTTGTGAGGTCTTAAGTTTAAAATGTACCATTGATTGGTTAAACCTCAAAAGCTGGGAAGACACTGACATTTTACTTATGCTACACATTTCAGTTGGTTGCAAGTTCTGTGCTCGCACACACATGGACTATAAACTATGTGACCTGCTCAAGATGGCTGACAAAAATGTTGGGCATGCATGAAACACATACACGCACTATTTCATGCACACAGTTCTGTAAATCTGAATGAAATCATGGATGGGTACTTTGCAAGTAATTCTCATTTTCCTCCATATTTTTTATACTTGTCGCACTATGAATGTGATAAAAGTCCTTTGAGTCAAACCATGATCTTGTTTATCTGCAAAAACCCTGTATTTGGGAGCAGGAAATAGCTATTTTCCATTTATTTTCTTAAGTTTGTTTGTATGTTTGACATCACACCATAGCAAACAGAACATGAACAACAACTTTTTGTGCTTTTTCTTTCAGCTCCAGAGGAACATTCTGGCTTCCAACCCACGTGTAACTCGCTTCCACATCAACTGGGAGGGGAGTGCAGAGAAGATGGAGGATCTGGAGAATGTGGATCCGGCCCCCAATACCACGATGCCCTCTTGTGCTGGGGGCAAAGCGCCACCCCTTGGTCTTGGAATGATGCCAGACAACTCCATGGACTGCATGTAAGACAGACTCTGCATGTAGACCTGACACAGGAGCACATCCACGGCCTCACTCAGTCCAGGCAGTCAAGCCTGAGAAGTGAGAAAGGAGTGGCTGCCTGAAAGACACACTGAGCCAGCTAAGCCTTAACAGCCCCCAAACCTCTTCAGTATGTTTGTTTTATCCGCTGGTATGCACTTACAGCAGATAGACGTTGTGCGCCTCTGGCTGAAGAATGTATCGTATCAAGAGCCTCATTGCAAAAGCACTAGGGAACATTGAAGCAAGCATAGCTGCTACGATCTTGGGATAATCATATCTATAATTTAAATATTTATTTATACCTTAAAGTCTTTACTCTTTACTAAGGAAATGGGCAGGTGGCCTGTTGGGCTAAATGTGAATGTGTGCCTTTACCATTCTTCCTCATTGGCCGTCCGTATTTACCAACAACTCTTCCTCATTGGCCGTCTGTATTTACCAACAACTCTTCCTTAGTGGAGGATGCAGGTGACTGGGTTTGTATGGGTGGTCAAGTGTATTATACTGTATATCTAATACTCTGTGTTTTTTTTCTATGTCTTCAAATAAACCATGTTTTGTTATATCTGGTTGATTGGTTGTGAGAGGGGGATGCAAGAGGTCACTAACATCAGACATTCTTGATTGTACACTTTAATACTCCATCACCAAAACAGAATCACTTCTGAGCATTATGTTTATGCTAAGTTCTTAGTAGAGGCTTTTATTGACTTAAAGTGATAGCTGATTTTAGTAATACTAGACAGAGTAGAATTTAACAGAATAACAACAATAACCATAAACATGCAAACTAACTCTGATAATTAATTAGTTAGATACAAGGTAAAGAGATTTAGATATTATATATAGATTAAAACTATAGCTAGAATGTTGAGCATACTGTTAATCATTCCACCAGTGAGGAAATAAAAAGCCTTGACTGACTCTTAGCAAAGTCCTTTTAGGCAAGTCCCTCCACTCGGCAACGCTTTTTGGGCACGGGCACTCATCGGGCATTCATCTCGGCAGAAATGCGCGTGCGCAAGGCTTCACGACACCAATCTACTGCAATCTTGCTCCAGCGGCGAGATCACAACACCTTATTGGCGCGATGTCTTCACAACACACCACATTATTGGCTCAATGTATTCGCAACATAGCACATGATTGGCTCAATGTATTCACATGTCAACGTTTTGCCGCGGAAGGGGTGTAATATGCGTAGACAACTGCCATATTGGCGTTACAAACTAAGCCCATATATTTCTATGGAGGATTTTTTGAGTGCTGTGTCTCCTCATCAGAAAGTCTCTGCTCTTAGTGTTGATGGAAGGCAAAGATTATAGAATCCCTTCTATACATTGCTGTGGAATGCAGACATAGCAGATGGTCATCAAAGTAACAGTGGGTGAGAAGTGATGGTGGATCATGGAATTAAGATGACAATTGCTATCAGTGCCAGGAGAGAGGACAACATTCCCTCTCAACATCATTGGACTACCAGTAGACAGAGTGTTCATCTTGGAGTTTAGATTTTGTCAGACTTGTCAGGGATGCTCACATCAAGTACATGATCTGCAAAGTCGAGGCCAAGGATTCATAATCCCAGAGTTGCCAAAAGAGCTAGTCTCCCATGTCATGTTCTAAAGCAAATATACCTAACCTTCAATTATCCAATTCTCATCCCAGTGTGGGGTGAGTTGACAAAGAGTCAGGAGATAGTGCAAAAAAACATTGCTGCAATTGGAATCATATCTTTTCTTTTCCAATACTATGTGAAAGACGTGATCACATGTAGAGCTATCTGTGCACCCACACGAACATATTAAAGGGAAGCTCTTCCCCTGCTCATGCCTGCAGCCCCTACACTCCTCTATTCATGGGTAATAGTGCCTATGAGTAGAACTAAAACGCAACACAACTCCTCTGAGCTTTAAAATAACTTTTCCTCTAGTCGCACGCATGCTAATTATCAAGCACTGGCTTTGCAAATAACGATGTCAGACAAGGTAGAATATGTTGCATGATTTTATGAAAGTACGATGTATTGCGACATCAGATGCAAGTCAAACTTGTAGTTTCTTATGTCTCATTCCATCGGACTACAGAACCGCTACCCGATCTGGCAAACTTACATATATAGAAGCGAAGCGAATTTTGCAGAAGTGCCGTTCACCCTGTTACGAGTTGATTAAACACTGAAACGATTTTGGAAACATTATTTTAAGGTACAAAAACTCTTTGGTGTTGCTTTAAGCTGTTTTTGCATGATTTTTTCTTTCTCTACTTGTTTAAAAAAATGTATGTTTTTATGCTGTCATCATACCTGTCATTTCAAATTGTAATAAATAATTCGATTCCATGCTATTGCATATCCACTAAATGCCATATGCTAGACAGGATGGAGTTTTTTTTTATGGTTATGGTGTCTGATTCCCACTCCTTTTGGTTATGCTCATTGCCGTATGTCATGCTCTCTGTTCATGCAAAATGGTGTGGTGTCTGATACAAGGGAATAGAGAGTAGCCTAGCACATTTTTTCTGGTTTCATTCATAAAAAAGGAGCACCAGTCATTTTGGAGTGAGTGGATCAGCTCGCTTCCTGTTGCTAAGCAACGTGAACAGTTACATCACGCAACCATGCAACACAGGAACATAAGAGCCTATGTTTTTCCCCCTCCCTTATGCCGAACCTAGTAATGTATTGTTTTATAATAAATGAACAGTTTAGCCAGTTAATGACCATTTTGGATTCTACCACGTAAAAGTATAACCGTATTGCCAGACACATTATGGAAAATGGTATAGTTTAACTGCAGTGCAATTGCTAGTCTTCTTGCCATCAAAAAGACTTTGGATTTTGCCGTGTTATTATGAAACGGTCAATGTACTCGAGCAAGACGCCCCCTAATGATTCAACAATTCCCATGCTGTGTAGCCATTTTTTATATTTTCCTGCCCATTGGAAAACAGTAATCAAACGTTCTAATAATACGCTTATACACACAGAACAGAAGTGACCTCAATGTTGTGACTTGCCATAAACCCGACTTCTTTTTTATATTCTAAAAACGTAGGGTGTCCGCGTGCTTTAAATTCTGACCAACTTTCTAAAAATAGACCATCTTGACGTCACACAGCCAATCACAGATTAGTCGGGCGGGAGAGGCCATTTAGTTTCAGAAGCCATGGGCTGCTGGCCAGAATAATTTATGTGGATCTACGAAATGTTTTGCACAGTTAAGTTGCAGTTCTGAATGACTGAACTGAAATGTGGATCTTTACTGTATGAATAGTATGAAAATAGATGACGTTATTCATTGGACTGCGAGGGTGGGACAAAGTTAACCTGACAGATAGTCTTTGACAAATCACAATTCTGCACAGACCACACATGCAAAACTGTATCCAATCAAAGACATTCTTTGAGCCTGTCATCTGAACATTGACCAATAAGAAAGATTTAGGGGATTGGTTCTGTCTGAAGCTGGAGTTCCCTCTAGCTGTAGTCGGAGGATTAATGGGGGTCTGTCGAATTATGCGAACAAGCTAGCTAGCTGCAGCGGTTCTGGATCCTGGAAAGTCATCGGGGCAGGGACCAACTGAAAAGGGGAATATTATTTTTTATTAGAGAAATAATACCAGCTGTTAGAGGAGTCTTGGCTTCTCCAGCAGCAGAGTCCGGGCCTTGCTGGGTGCTACAGTAGAGTCTGAGGGGGTAGCGTTAGCTACGTTCGAGGGGTAGAGATACACGCAAAGAACTGGTTTCGACGATTTCTACTGTACCTAGGGAGCCGAGAAACATTAGTTGGCTAGCAGTTTACTGCAACCCAAAGGTAGCTAAATAGCTAACTCACAGAGCTAGCTGGCGTTTATTCGCTAGCTAGCTACTTAGCTAGCAAACGTTACCTACGGACTTTTTTCAACGCAAGGTAGAACAAACAACGGGGAGATACCACGATTGGTATAGACGTGTTGCGAATTATGTTTGTAGACTACGTGCGCATCGACTCTAGATATTGAAGACTCGATTGAGAAGTGGACGTAACGAAAATCGCAAGAAATTCTGTATCAAGGGATCTCCTACCTGGCCTGCAATCATGGGCAACGCGCCCACCGCCAAGAACAAGGGCAACGAGATGGAGAGTGGTGAGTTTGCTTGTATGGTTAAACATTAGTCAATTGGCTGGATAGCTAGCAACCTTAGTATGATGCAGAATTATTTCGGGTCTTCATGCATCACCTGAATAGGTGGGCCAAATGTCAATGGGGAACACTTTCGATTATGTATTATTAGCTGACTGGCTAGGTAGCCAAGGCACTGAAACACCTATGTAAACGCGTAGCTAGCTAACTAGCTTAGTTGTTTTCTTTGCTCTCCTGAAGATGAGTAGCAGCAGTCGGTCAAGGCCCTCGAATCCTGTTGACTTTTTTTTCTTCCAATGTCGTTTTACGAACTAACACACGCAAATGTTACATGCACCGGTTTGGATAAGCTTCACGATAGGTCTTACTTCAACCACTTCCCTCCTTCCTGTCAGTTTGAGGGGTCTTTGAACCTCGCCTTCAAAAAGGAAATACTTGGTGGTATTGCTTGACATTGGCCATTTTACACTCTGTAGAGATCTGCAACGTTGCTTTTTACCCTGCCATTGCACTTGTGACAGTTTGGTTTGATTTTGAATGTGACGTGATGCACAGTTATGATGTCTAGGTGAGAAATAATAATAATAAAAAAACTTTGCGTAATGCTTGCAGCAAATATTGAAAATGCATCCACTAGCCAGGACTTTCAAACACAGTAGCATTTGAAGTAGGCCTATCGTTGTCATGGTTGGTTAGGTATTCAAAAGGTAATGTACCATTAAGGTTATCACTGCAATGTCCAGCAGTATGTGGCCAAATGTAGAACTTGTAGAATATAATGGAACATAACGTGTGTTTGTGTGTGGGGTGATAGAGAGCGTGTTATGGAACACGAGTGTCATGAACCCAGACTTGTTGTGCTTAGTGTCAACCAAAGCTTTTCCTCCATTGTTGAGATTAGTT
Organism: Alosa alosa; assembly: GCF_017589495.1. Classification (NCBI taxonomy): domain Eukaryota; kingdom Metazoa; phylum Chordata; class Actinopteri; order Clupeiformes; family Clupeidae; genus Alosa; species Alosa alosa. The sequence goes on from NC_063194.1 coordinate 2,133,164, forward strand.
TTGATAGTCTTGGTATGCCAAATAATTAGACATTTTTTTAAAGTATTTTTTGCTGTATATAATGAATTAGAATAGAAGAAGCTAAAATGAAGACCTCAAATGCGTGTTGTTTAGAGTTTGCTAACACAAACGTGAGACTGAAGATATAGGACTCCAGTAGCTCGGAGCCGTGTTTCCTTGTCTGGGTATGGCAACCTCATTCACAAGTTGACTGTTCAGGGGGCAGGTTAGATGATAAATTGCTGTTATCTACCTTTGAGATGACTGTAACAAAGAGGAAGTAAGGAACAGGTAGGCTATCTCTTTGGATTTTCAGTTCAAAGCTTTAGTTCCCAAATGCAGTGTTCCACCGCGACTATCACAACCTGTTCAGTATTCAAAACAATCTCTTTCTTTCTGGGGAACATTTTGGGAAACAAACCCCAATGTTTTGTATTTCAGTGTTGTCTGCACATTGTCTCAAGACAGTGGATCCTTTAGGATGGAGCATAGGTCAACAGGTTTTTTTTTTTATGTTTGCTATTATTTTGTTTTCTGAGTCAGAAGAAGAAACGGGTGGCAGTATACAAGCGGGGAAGTAGAGTTTTATACCACATGTGCAATAGAGAGGAAAATAATGTGGTGTTGACAAGCTCATTGTCAACCTCTCCGAGATCGGAAAAGTTGCCTTTGTGACCTGTGACAGAAAATCTGCATCAGAGCCTGTCTCCAAAACAGGAGGCTCGTCTCCCTGAAGCCATCCCCAGGGGGAGAGGCTGTAGTGGGTTGTTGTAATGTTCTAGTCCCATGTTTTGGAGATGGGGAAAGTGGCAAAGTTTGAGGAGAAGTGCAGTGTAGGTCAGATGGCAATGGAGGGTATAGGGACCTAGAACTAAAGCGCTGGGTCGCTCTGGCTCTTATGAGGGCCCGCATGCAAAAATATACAGTTTGGTGTCCCTCAGGGGGCCGGGTCCGCCTGACCTGCAGGCAGAGACGCTTCCCCTCACAGGAAGTCTGTTTATGTTCATGCTCTGTGGCAGTCACAAAGTAGTAGCGATGGTGGGGCTGTGTGTGTGTGTGTGTGTGGGGGGGTATTGGAAGTCTGGTGGTGTGTGTGTGTGTGTGTGTCGGGGGGCTGTAGAGGTGTCATATGATCCAGTCGATGTGATCCACTCCAGGCTTAACTGTGACGCTGAGGAGTCTCTTGAACATCATGTGATAGCCCAGTGTTTAGAACAAGACTACTTGTGTGTGTGTGTGTGTGTGTGTGTGTGTGTGACCCTCTTGTGCCCATCTTTGGGCAGCTTTGCTTTCTCTTGTTCTCTCTTCCTCCTTTCCTACTATCCCAACAACTCTCTGTTCCCTATTTATCTCATTTCCTCTTCACTTCTCTTCTCGGCGCCGGAGAACCCCCCACCAAACTGTCCTGCAGAGGCCAGCCACTACCTCTTCACTTGTGTTGTGTGTATGTGTGAGTGATTTAGCTTTACCCTACCGCAGGAATGGAACACATGCGTGGCTGCCAGATTTTTAAATCCAGCCTGTTTTGCCACCACTGTCGAAACACCTTGTGCAAATTCTGCAATTTAGAGCCAGCGCCGACATCGCTGGTTGTAAGAGTGTGTGAGTGTGTGAGAGAGAGAGAGAGAGTGCGCGCGTGCGTTTGTGTCTGCTGGCCGTGAGGTGAAGCAGGGATGTGTGAAATGGGCCTTCGCAACAGGCTGCCGGTGGAGCGTAAGTGTGAAGAGTGGATTTCTATTTGCATGGGACTGCATGTCATTTGAATATGCCCGATACATTCAGCTGCGGTGTGGCACGTGTGCTGCTGCTGCCGCTGGTGGTGGGATTGTGAGGGTGGCGTTGGTATGGAGTGGAGTGGGGGGACTGGAGAGGACTAGGGCAGGGTGCGGGGGGGGGGACTGGAGAGGACTAGGGCAGGGTGCAGGGCTGGGGGGGCAGGGGTTGGCAGATTATGTTCCTATTCTGAAGCCTTTCATGGAGGTGGGTGATTAAGCCGTAGCAGTGCGAGCCTGTAAGCCAATCCCCTCAAGGAGGGCAGGTTTGGAGTTCTCCCCTACTCATGGACACACAAACAAACAAACAAACAAACAAACAAACAAACAAACAAACAAACCTTATTATATACAAAAATAATACACACATACACACATACACACACACATACACACACACATACATACACACACACACACATCCAGTCTAAGGAGCATGCGTTTTCACACACTTTGTAACTTCCAGCTGCACTAATGTCATCCCCCCCACACACACACACACCTGACATTACTCTATGACTCTCTCTTTGTCTCTCTCATATCATATTTTAAACTCACACATTTTTCAAACATTTAACCTCACACAGTGCCCTCCCCCCACTAAAGCCAGTCCCCCAATCAGCTGTGTCTGCCCATGGTCCACCCTGATGCCCAGGAACAGGTGCAGGGGCATGGTGGTCAGAGTTGTGGTGGTGGTAGTGGTGGTGGGGGCTTACGCAGGCACACGCCGAGTCGACTCAGTTTTCCAGTACATCTGCATGGTTCGGAGGACGAAGACCTGCAGCGCGCCGGTCGGGAAGGACCTTAAGGAGATCGTGGGCCACGACTGGCAGGGTTCAAGTTCACCTGTCTTGGAGGGTGGGGTGGTGTTTGGAGCTTTTGGAGCTTCTGGAGCAAATGTCTATGTCTCTCCTCTTGCCCTCCACGACCACTCTACTACTACCACCACCACCAGCAGCAGCAGCACTCTTGCCCTACCTGCCCTTTTCTCCGCTAGCGGTCAGGGGAAGAGCGGGAGTTTCCTGGTGCCTCGGGGAGCCTCGGGCCCACAGGAAAGGGCTGGGTGGACAGTGTGTGGCGGGACAGGAAGTGGAGAAGCAACAAAAGGTCCGAGCGCTGCCCGCCTGCCTGCTGGCCAAGTCTGAGCTCAGGCAGGAGGGAGGGAGACAGAGGAAGAGAGAGTGGTGGACGCAGTGACGTGGAGGTGTGTGAGGTGGGGGTGGCACAAAAAGGCTAAAAGGAAGTTTGGAGAGGTCTGGACAAAACATTGAGTTAAACTGAGACGGAGGGGTGGTGCGAGCTCTTGATTGGACTTGGGGACTGGGCACACTTAACCAATAAGGCTACACTTGTTTTTACTTTTTGCCACACACATTTATATTCTCACATAAACACACTCACATTCTCACACACACACACACACACATACACACCCTCTGGTGGCATGTCGGTTCTGCAAAAGTTGGCGGGGAGACTGTTCCAGCGCGCCGGACCGTGCTTGGGCAGCGGCGAGAACGACAGTCACCTCCAGCTGCCGGACGAGCCTGAGGCCTGCCGCTGGAGTGAGTGCCTGACTGACTGACTTTACAGAGCTATGCTGCTCAAAAAGGGGTTTGTGTGTGTGTGTGTGTGGTGGTGGTGGGGGTGGGATTGAGGGGCGGGGTCCTTGGCTGGAGTGAGTGTTTTGATTGGCTGAGTGGGTGGGAGGAGGGACGGCTGATGGGGTGGTTGGCTGTGAGCAGCTCGTCTGAGGAGATCTTCTGACTGCTGCTGCTGCCGTTCGCTCGGTCTGGCTCTCGTAGATGCATGTGAGGTTGTAAATCAGGCCTCTCCTGTCATCATTGAACCGTTGTCATCAATGTGGCTTGGTAGAGTCAGATTTGGGATGGATTCACAGAATGAGTCGTTCAATAAATCTTCCATTTGAAGAAGGACAGTTTCTTTTAGTCTATGTTATGCATGTTAAATGAATGCAGTGTAGTGTGAATAAAAAGAACTACCTGAAATCCAAAAATTAGGAAGCATAATGCTTCTGTATATTGCTCTTTAAAAATCGGTCACTGTCCTTGGTTATCTAGCTGCTTAACTCAGATAGCTGAGGGTGCTCCAGTACAGTCCACTAAACTGTGTAAAGATTTCTTTTTCTGAAAAGCCAAATGTGGGCCTCAGCTGCTCAACTGGGATAGTGACATCCCCTGAAGCACTTGGCTTTCTCTGTCTAGCTGTTTTTGTTTTAAAACAGTAGCAGTGTAGTGAAAGCAGCGAAACAGGAAGCTGGGGCATTGGACGAGCTTGCGGTGTTCTGCAGATTGTTCCCTGATTAGAGATTTGGACAGGGGTGTGTGACTTACGGTGCTTTACCCCCCCCCCACACACACACACACACACACACACACACACACGTACGTTCTCTCACAACGCACACTAACACTCGCACAATGCTCTCTTTATGCAGCGTCTCGTGTTTGCTCTGTTGCCTGGCATTGGCTGCGTCACACAGGAGTTCCATCGCGGCCGTGTGTCTGTCTCCCGGGAGACGTCCGTGTGTCCGTCAGCGGCGCGGGCCAGAGCCCTGTAGCGTGGGGCTTAATAGAGTGTCGATCCGTGTGTGCTGCGCTGTGTTTATGTGATTCCCCCCCCGTCTGGCCACCTCTCTGCGCTCTCTCTCTGTCTGTCTGTCTGTCTGTCTGTCTGCTTTGTCTGACTGCTTTGTCTGACTGTCTTTCTGCACCCCCTCCCTCCACCCATCTGTCACTTTACACACTCTCCCTATACACTCCCACTCCATACACTCCCACTCACTGACTCACTGTCTCATTCTGCTCCTCTCTTTGTCTCTCCCTTCTGCCCCCAGCCTTTGTTTAGTCAGGAGGTTGTAGCCAGTTTTCCTTTTAATGTGGCACATGCAAGGTCTTCAAGATATACATGGGAAATAAACAGCACTGCATCGCTTAACAGCATTTAAGCTGCATCCCCGCCAGTGTCTGCTCCCCATGTTCACCATGGCCAGGGTGCCTACCTCTCTACTGTGAAGCTCAGATGCTGCCTTCCTGCCTCCCTCCCCACTCTGCTTTTTACTGTCATGCTGACTGCAGGACTTAAAGAACCACATAGCGACTGGATTTAAAAGCAGTGAAAACAAATTTTGTGAACTTACCAGAAATACGGCCATCATCTCCAGGTTTCGTCAAATGAGCTTGTGGATCTCTGTGCTCATGTACCCACTTTTGCTCTGACCGCAAATTTCACTGGCTCGGATACATGGCGTTGTGCCACGTGCCACTAGGGACATGCCCCACACCGAGTGGCGGCTGGAAGCTCAAGCGTTATTTGGCTGTGGAGATGAGATCTGGTTTAGCGCGCCCCCTATCTGATGCCCAGACCACTGCTAACCCCCTTTTGGCCCCATTGACCCCACAGCCTCCCCTCCCACCACCAGCACCACCACACTTCCCAGCCTGCTTTACGTCAAAGTGGCACACAGTTGCCGCTGGGCACTACTGATCCATCCATGGGTCTGATCGATGAATGGGTGTGGATGGATGGAGGGATGGAGGGATGGACGGTAGATGGATATGCTTTGTCTGCTGGAGGACACACACAGGATATGGTTGTGTGTTGGTGGGTTGAGCTCCAGGGTGGTTTTCCATGTCACTCCAGCGCCACTCGACCTCTTGTGTCCAGTCACCGTAACAACTGTTAATGAAGTATGGTTAGTAGCCAACCAGGGGATTGGCTTTACGAGCTGTCAGTCTCTCACCTTTGTTGTTGTGATTGGTGATGATGCCCCTCCTGGTGACCGGACCCAAGGGAGGATCAATACTGTGTGTGTGTGCCTGCGTGTCTACTCTGTGTGCAGAATAAATATTGATAAGGATTGAAACGGAGCAAGGGTCCAATTGATTGTGCTGGGTAAAGTTAGCAGCTGTGGTGACTACAGTGACCACAGAGGAGATGCTGCTGTGGTGGCTACCTCTTTAGTGCTGAAGCCAGAGCCTCCACTTGCAGCCCCGGCCTCAACCCCTGGGCAGCCTCCATCACCAAGGAAGCATGAGTCTGTGAGAGGGACGAGGCCCAGCAGCCCGATGAGCGAGCGCAAGAGCTCCCGGAGGCACGGCGGGAAAAGGGAGTCCCGGGAGTCTCGAGAAGCCCGGGAGTTGCGGGAGACGAAAGAGCCAAAAGAGACATTGGAATCCAGGGAATTGCGAGAACTCAAAGAACCCAAAGAGGCACGGGAATCACGAGAGGCAAAGGAGGCGAAAGAGCCGCGAGAATCAAGGGAGCCGAAAGAATCGCGGGAGTCTAAAGAGCCACGAGAATCAAGGGAGTCTAAAGAGCCACGAGAATCAAGGGAGTCTAAAGAGCCACGAGAATCAAGGGAGTCTAAAGAGCCACGAGAATCAAGGGAGTCTAAAGAGCCACGAGAATCAAGGGAGTCTAAAGAGCCACGGGAGTCAAAAGAATCACGGGAGGCCCGAGAGTCGGCAGCTTCTCGAACAGCTGATGGCGGGGGAGGCTCCACGTCTGACTGTCCCACGGCCCTGCTGGAGTGGGGTAAGGGGTGGGAACCGGCTGCATCCTTCCAGGGCGGTCCCCATGGAACCCGGGGAGTAAAAACATAGACGAGAGAGAAGCCACTACTGTTTTGTTTTGCTGTTGAAAGAGCTTAATGGACCTGTTGGTTTCTATGAACCACAAGGGCCAAATGCTAAGAGTCCTTTGAGGAAACTTCTTGTGGTCTTTCTGGCAGGAAATGTAGAGCCGCGTGCGTGCGCGCTTTTGGTTATCTCCACTGATGTATCTTATTTCCTTTACTCTGTGCACACGGGTTTGTGGTGGCTGGTTGGCTTGTGAGGAGTCGAGTTCTTCTCACCTCCTGTGCATGTGTGGCTGGGCGGAGTGGAGCAGGCTACTGGAGCAGCAGCACTGTCTCGGTGTGGTGGGGTGGGGGGCAGGCCGGAGATAGCATCGCCGCCACTGCTGGCATGTGGATGGGTACGGTGTTCAAAAAGACTGTCACAGTGTGTGAGTGTGTGATAGATGGTCAAACTTTTTATTGGATCAGTGTTGGTGGATGACTATTTGAGAACAATTGCGTTTAGAAGCCATCTACAGTCTTTCTCTTGTCTGTCTGTCTGATCTTTACTTACTATTTTCTCTCTCTCTCTCTCTCTCTCTCTCTCTCTCTCTCTCTCTCTCTCTCTCTCATGAGTAGTGGTGGTGTGGAATGAGGAAGGCCCTGCTGTAATCTGGATGTTCCCACAGAGCGTTTAGCCCAATAAAGATAAGGCCACCAAATATGATTGTGCATGTGACAGCGGCGTGTATGGGCGGCGTTAGGCCAGTTTCAGGGCAAAAGGAGAAGGCTTCTTCTTTAACGTGTCGCCGGTCTGAACTTTGGGGCTTTGTGTGGCGGTTTAAAGGCAGATGCCACCCATGTGCACACAGTGGTGGATACTATCGATCAGGGGCTCTGCCTCTCCAGTTTTCCTGTGTGGCTGGCCGGGGCAGGATGTGTTATATAATGCAGGGATCTGGTCAATATGCCTCTTGCAGCTGTGGAAATTAGACCGGTGCTAGCATTGGTTTAGTGGAGATAGCCATGGGCCCCTTCAAACAAGTATAATACTCGCTGCGACTAGACCAACCAGGTTATACGCTTAGACAGATTAGACCAGTGAAAAGGACTGACTGAAAAGAGGCTGTTGTACTGGATTTTCATTTTCTGTGTTGATTTTTATTTCCGAAGACTCAACTAGTCAAATGTGTCAATATTTGTTGTGTTTTTATAGACAACAAAGTTGCTATTAAGACATTTTATTTATTTGATGCTGATATAGGTTACCTTTTGTATTAGATAGAAAATTCTATAGCTGATGTTTTTAGTAAGGTCCCACCTTTTTGAAGGTTTTAGAATATCTTATTAGCATAGATTTAAAAATATATATTTAAGTTTCTGGCCATTAAATAGCCTTAGTTGCGGAAATGGCCTTAAATTAAACAAACAAACAAACAAACAAACTTGTATTAGATAGATATATAGATAGATTAGTTTATTCATCCCCAGAGGGAAATTATGCCAATTTATTCTTGCTATGGCTGTAGACTAACCAGAAAATATGATGATCAGTATTACTTGGTTTTAGGGCTTTCCTCAAAATTATGTCAGTAGTCAGTCAGTAAACTTCACTATTATTTTGGTTGTTTGGAATATATGTTTAACCCTGCAGTGCCATTGCAGCCATCAAATTCCTAACAACATATGGCTATGTTATAACAATGTAGATAGATAGCTATATTAAAATTGTGACGTCTTGGCTATCAAACTAAACGGTATTGCAGCCCTCAGCCTCTTAGATAATGTCCCCATGATAATCCACCCATGTGTAGTTACATCTCCAACTGAAAAGCCTTTCAGTCACATATCCTGTTATGAAATATGTAAGAAATGAATGTAGAGAACTGAAGTTGCATAATGAGTTGGTTGTCTTGCCGGTGTAACCAGTCATAAAATTGATTTATCATATATATCTTGTGCTCTTCTAAGAACTACAATGACTTGATCTATTTCAACCACTATTGACACCCACATGAGAGCGGTTTTCCCCCCAGGTTTAGGTTATTTGGTAGTCTAAGCCAGTGTTTTTCAACCTTTTTTGTTCCACGGCACACTTTTGACACTTAAAATGTCCCACAGCACACTAACATCCTGTGTGAAGAAAAAATAAACATACCATAGCCTAAAATTTCAAATAATACACAGATATGGCCTTATTATGGCTTCCATGCAAGACCTGCTTAATAAAACAAGCGCCCTCTGTTTCATTTGTAGGTGACTATATCTAATTTAATTGTTGTTATGAACTAGATATAAGATGATTCTGTGAATACTGGATATGGGGCCCCTCTTGTACAATGCCTGCATACCACAAATAGTGCAATCATACAATCAATGAGAGCATGTGGTTATAAATTCTTTGATGCAACAGTTGCTTTTCTGGACCAGTGAGTGACATTTGGATAATTTTCTGCGGCACACCTGATGATCTCTCATGGCACACTAGTGTGCCCCGGCACAGTGGTTGAAAAACACTGGTCTAAGCTTCTTCATGTGTAACAACTGTAACCGTGTACTGTAACTGTAACCGTAACAGTTTTTAGATTTTCCATTTTATGCATTCATAAAGGTGTACCATCACACCGGTGTGACGGGAATGTTGGAAATGAATGTTCTAAAGAATAACTGGGTTCATCCAGAGCCTATAGATAGATCCATTTATCTATAAGGCTCTGGGTTCATTGTATTCAACATAGAATTTTAGAACCTTGAATTGTTACGGAACGGAATCTTATATTAGAATGTTCAAAAACCCCCACCTTAACTGCTTTTTTTTTTTTTTTTTTTTTTTTTTTTTTTTTATCCAAAATATCATGTGGCTCAAACCTACAGTCTATGAAACCAACAGATACCTATGGTTTTCATATCATGGCGCTTCAGGAGTGAATGAATGCAGTTTTAAGTTGGCTGCCGATCAGGCATCAGATCATTGCTGAAATCCTCTAGAAAAGAAATGTATGTGCTCTAAGCCTCTGTTCTCTCTTGTCTCCTACAGTGAAGGAGTTCCTCGCCAAAGCCAAAGAAGACTTCCTGAGGAAATGGGAGAACCCTGCACAGGTGAGTCCACCAGTACACACACACACACACACAACATGGCCGCCCTGGCCTCTCACTCATTGAAGGAATGCCCTCATGTACACACGCTATCAGGCAGGCCCTGGTATGTTTCACCTTCAGTTCACCTTTGTGACTGTGGTACTGAGTGTCTGAGGGGGGGGTGTGCCCCCTACTGGGCATATGGTGCAATGATATGAGGCAGTACATGAAATGAATGGTGAATCTTTTCCCCATATATAACTGAGGTTTTGGAGAGTATTTTTTTGTAAGCTCCAAAAATATGGTAAATGCTTTTGGTTCTATGGTATTCCTTAACATGGGTCTGAACGATTGTAGGCCATGCGTGTTAAGTGATTGTAAACTGTACTAAAGTTTCTACTGATTCATTAGAATCAAATCCTTATCTTATTTATCAACTATAGTTCTGACAGTGTTTTTTTCCCCTCTCCACAGAACACCGCAGCCCTTGACCAGTTTGATCGGTTGAAGACCCTGGGCACAGGCTCGTTCGGACGGGTCATGCTGGTACGACACAAAGAAACGGGCCAGCATTTTGCCATGAAGATCCTTGACAAACAGAAGGTAGAGTGGCCTAAATGGATACTCCCATGACTGCTGTGGCTTTGATGTGGTTGCTCCTTGCGGCATTAGTATTGTTGCTCACTGAAGTGTGTGTGTGTGTGTGTGTGTGTGTCAGGTGGTGAAGCTCAAACAGATAGAGCACACGCTGAACGAGAAGCGCATCCTGCAGGCTGTCAGTTTCCCCTTCCTAGTGCGGCTGGAGCACTCCTTCAAGGTACGGCCATTGCTTGTTTGTGTGCGTGTGTGTCTGTGTGTCCTGTGTGTGTGTAAAACAGTCTATGACGTAGAAATGGGTGACATGAACTAAGTCATATCTCAATATTTTTAGCAGAATGGCGATATACAATATATCGATATTTTTCTATATATACAATATTTTTTCTGTAAATTCCTGTTTCCACCAAAGCATTAGGCTATGCATTAGGGTTATTAGTTGCACTTTAATTTGGCTTAAAATGTATAGCAAACCCAAGCCTACGCAAATGGCCTACACTGTCTTCATAGTTTACACAGGGGTTGTTTGTCAACTGAATCTTTGCTGGTGTCTGTGTAGACCTGCAGTTCAGCAACGTTACTTTGGGAAAAAACAAACTCTGTAGCGCTCTAGAATCTTTGCTCTGAAGATGGCTGTGTCTGTACATCTTATTTGGGTGGTATTTTATGTTTGTTAACAAGAAATGGATATAACATGTGATAGCATGGCACAATTATTGTTATTAAACTTACAGCTGCAGGGGTTTCCGAGCAAAGTACAATCTATAGTTACACCAGGCAAGCTCCACAGCACAGTTGCTGCATTCTACATCGCCACGTTGAGAATTTGCATTCTGAATGTACTTAATTTAAAAAGTCAGAGAATTATTTTTTGTTTGCTGAATTGAAGAAACGTGTAGTCATTTTAACGGAAAATAAACTATATTGATATAAACAATGTCTTATCCGATATCTAGTTTGAAAATATATATCGACAAATCTTAAAAAATTATATATACTGCCCAGCCTTATGATATTAGTCAGTATCATGCCTTCTGACATGTTTGACAATGACTCTTGTTGTACATCTGATGGTCCCTTATGCCCGCTGTCTGTGCTCTTCAGGACAACACAAACCTGTACATGGTCATGGAATACGTTCCTGGGGGCGAGATGTTCTCTCATTTAAGGAGAATTGGCAGGTTCAGGTGAGTTGTCGTTGTACCTCATATTTACCATAGTAATACCATACCAACCATAACACCATAGCTTAATAATTGTTCCATTATTATACTGTGCGCAGTATTGTGTAATGGCTGTTTTTGTTAGCCTGAATTTAACCAGATGCAAGATCACTTTGTGAATTCAGATTCACTTTGTGTAATGCAAGTGAAACATGAGCTAGGAGCCACAAGTGGACAGCCAGACTAACACACAACAAGAGTACCTGCACTTGTAGTATTGTTGTTTATGAGTGACATAAAACTAGGCTATGCAAATTTCTTTAGTGTAAAATAGCACAGATGACACACTAGAATGCCTATATTCATGAATGAAATTCTGTTCTCTGCAATCTGTCTAAGTTCAAGTCAACCAAGCAGCTGTCCCTTTGTATACCAAATCAGATTAAAAGTGTATTTCTATGTGTTGAAAGAAATGTGGCTGTGAAGAAGGTCATTGAAACTGTAACTGAGTCTGTTGCTCTCATGATCACTTGTTCAGATTCAGATTCCTTTTAGTGTGACTTTAAAAGAATACAACGGAATTTCATTGCACCAACTAAGGACAGATCTCAAGCAATAAATAAGTAAAAAAATAAAACTATATAAATAACATTTGCACATTCCTCCTTCCACGCACACACCAACACTCACAGTCAGCAGGTATACGGCCAACATATGCTGTAAACATAAATAAATACAATTATTGCACAATCCCAGTTATCTGGATGATTTCATGGTAGTGTTCAGTGTAGTGATGGCCTTTGGGTAAAAACTCTTCAACAGTCAAGTGGTGCGTGTTCTAAGTGTTCTGTATCGTCTGCCTGTGGGCAGAAGGTCAAACAGATGGTGGACAGGGTGGGAAGAGCCTTTTAAAATATTTGTTGTTTTGTGCTTGTCTCCTTCCCAGTGAGCCCCATGCCCGCTTCTACGCTGCCCAGATCGTCCTGACCTTCGAGTATCTCCACTCACTAGACCTCATCTACCGAGACCTTAAGCCGGAGAACCTGCTCATAGACCAGCAAGGTTACATACAGGTACGTCCACCTGCTGCCTGTGCTATCCTATCCTAGGATTTGACAGCAGAGGAGGAGTTGGGTGTCCTGATGGAGTCATTCCCTGCATGACTTTCTCCTAGTTACTCCAGATATGGCCACTGGCTGTGTTTCAGAGCCCAATACCAAAAATACCCATCAATCACGTTGCTACTTTTTGTGTTTGACTCTGAGATTTGGCCTGCATCCATATCTGTGAGAATGTGAGAAATGTTTGGGATTTTAGATCATTGGGCAGGGAGTGACTCACATACTTAGTCACAGTAAGCACAACAATAAGGATTGTAACTGTTGCCTCAGTCACAACATGTGTCAGCCTCACGAGATGCTTTCAGCTCAGGCGTTGGGTGTGGGAGTCTCAGTGTTCACACTAAGTTTGATTATCCTTACACAGGTAACAGATTTTGGGTTTGCCAAAAGGGTGAAAGGTCGGACCTGGACGTTGTGTGGCACCCCAGAGTACCTGGCCCCTGAAATCATCCTCAGCAAAGTGAGTGCCCCTTCCTTGTGTGTCTGTGTCTGTGTCTGTGTGTGTGTGTGTGTGTGTGTGCGTGCGTGCGTGTGCGTGCACGCGTGTGTCTGTTTGTATGTTTTGATCTTGGCTATATCCGAGTCATGGGAGGACGGTACAGTACAGGGAGGCTATTCTGGGCACGTAACTGAACCATTCCGTTGGTGTTATGTCAGCTGCAATAAATAAGTTCCACTGTAATCAATGGATCTGGCTACATCAGTCATGATGGTATGTTCGGAAAAATTAGTCCAGACTTTCAAAAACAATTGCTATGCTACACAAACAAAGTGATTCAGTTGCGGACCTGTTGTAGCCCGGGCTTTAGTCATGAAAGGACATGTCTTTTTTTTGTCTCTTACTGACCTTGCTTCTATTTGTCCTTTTCTCTGCCTGTCCTTACATCTCTCCCTCTTTAGGGTTATAATAAAGCTGTTGATTGGTGGGCTTTGGGGGTGCTTATTTATGAGATGGCCGCAGGTTACCCCCCATTCTTTGCTGACCAGCCCATTCAGATCTACGAGAAGATTGTCTCGGGAAAGGTCAGTCCAGATATTGAACTGCGAAAAAAGGAGACCAATTGCTTCCGATTCTTTTTTGCTCTCTTCTGTTTTTCCACATATGGGTCACCTATGGGTGTATACCGTAAATCCTCAAATTGTAGCCGGGGTCATTTATTTACTTAGGCTGCACAAAGCACAGACCTTTATTTTAGGGCTGAAACGATTCATTGAGTTACTCGAATAATTCGATTACAAAAATTACTCGAGGCAAAAACCCTGCCTCGAAGCCTCGTTAAATTTCTATGACACGCACTATACGCGCAGGGATCTGATTGTTCCACACGGACCGTTGTTCAGGAAGCACACCACTAGCACGTGAATCGTACATTCTGAAATTTCTGGCGCGATGGCGGAGTCAAGATATCCATAAATGGCAGAGAATGTCTAAAGTTTTCAAGTAAAGTTTTGGGATCATTACATACTCAAAAAGGAAAAGAACAAGCATCAGAACCTAAATATCCACTCCATGCTGTTTCACCAAGCGTCAATAAAGTAGGCTATCTATCAATCTATCTAGCCTATCTATCATCTATCTACGTAGCCTATAGCCTACATTGATGTTGGCTGATTTTAATCACATACTGTATTTGTAGCGATGTCATGATAGCTTGTTTAGCTTTGATGTTTTTAAGTAAGTAAACTTATTCACGTTCAATTGCAAGACAGTATGCCTAAAAAAAGAACCCCTCACACACATGCATGCACACTCATCTTTCCTCACGCACCGCACGCGTGCACACACACACACACACACACACACACACACACACACACACACACACACACACACACACACACACAGGTTGCTAGGTTACCATAGCAAATAGGCTCACCCCAGAAATAATTTTTTAGTAGCCTAATGGTAAAATTATTTGTTAGTAGCCTAATGGTAGGCTATTTTTTAGTAGCCTAATGGTAAAATTATTTGTTAGTAGCCTAATGGTAAATGCTGCAGGTGTAGAAATCTACATAAAACAGATATTTATGTTGATGTCAGGTCTAGATTACAGCATGAAACTTGTTGTAGGCTACACATTAATACATTAAATTGCTTTCCCTCTTCTCCCTCCCAGCACTTCACAACATAGTATGGGCAGCTTTGTTCGCCCAGCTTCATGCACAAGAGGCTGCAATTTTACAGAGAGCATTTTGAACATTATTTAATTGATGGCACTGACACTTAAAAACACTAAATGGGTAAATTGCAATAAATGGGCTTAGTTGTGTAGCCTAATGTTGGAGTTAGAATAAATACCTCTGTGCCAATTGCTTGATCATTTTACAGCCATGTCATTTTCGTTATGCATTATGTGTTTTGGTTGTTTAAAAATGCAAAAAAAAAAATTATCCAATTAATCGATCGATAAAGTGCTAGATTAATCGATTACAAAAAGAATCGATAGCTGCAGCCCTACTTTATTTGGTGCCAGGTTGTATTCGAGGCAGGCCTTTATTTCTTATTAGGCTTCTGTTATAGAATTTTATTCTTAGAAGTAAAGTAAAAGGCTACTCTTAAAGTGGGCCAACACTGTTCAACACTTTCTGTAACCGGCATATCGGTAGGCTGTCAAAAGCAGAAGATTTTCGGTTTGGCTTGGTATTTAATTTACTTTTGCACTGTTTGATTATATTGCTGCATGTTGGGACTGATGGGCACTGGAATCTGGGGGGTATTTCACTATTATTTATTGCGAGACAAGGTAGCCACTTCCATTCATTCATTGAACGTGCGCTGTGCTGTAATGGAAACCTTATTGTGTAGCCAAGTAGCCTAAATTGAGTTACTTTTTTAATTATGCATGATTTACTTTTTATTATATTCGTAGGATGGAACGCTTCACGGGAACAATTGTGTTTAAATGTAGTAGTACTGCTTCAGCCTCTTGCAAGCTCAGAAGGGAGCGGCAAGAGACTGGTAGCTAGAGAGCGACGTGTTGGAGACCCATGGTGTAGGGCAGCGACTTTTCATTGGCAACAGTATTAAACCAACCAACAATATAAAATATTAAGAAGAGCTCTTTTATATATTTTTTTATTATTATATCTTTATTTAACCAGGGAAGAAAATCACATTGAGATGGGTATCTCATTTACAAGTGAGCCCTGGCCAAGGTAGCAGCACACAGTGAACATAATAGAGCTTTCAATTTCATTGAGTTCAATCGAAACAATGTCTTCTAGTGCTCGTGGACTGATATTCCTACTGGTAGGCAATTATAACCCCTGCTTGTATTTGGGGACCGGCCTTTATTTGTCCGAATTGACCACGCCCCTGCTATTATCCGAGGCCCAGCTATAAATAAAATCCCGGCCATAATTTGAGGATTTACGGTATGAAATTCTGAGTCAAGAGATGGTCTGGTGTAGAAGTGTGCATTATTGAAGATGAAGTGTGAACGTGGAATATAGAATCCCTTTTGTCTGTTGAGTGGAAGTTTACTAGAATATCTGATTCTCTCAAGCAAATGAATGTGTGAGCATGTCATTTTCAGAACATTCAGTTAGAGGAGGTCACTGTGCACATCCCAGGTGCAGGACAAACAACTGTCAGAGCATCAGAGCCCTTTTCAAAGCATTGTCATGGTTGACTTGTAAATCTTTGTGCAACCACAGCTGTGTAGAAATGCATGATGAAATGTTATCTAAAAGGGAAATTGTATGCAGAACCCGATTAACAGCTGCTTAGGTTGGGACGTTCATTTGGCCTCATGGCTGAACCCCCAGCAGTGACCTTTGACCCCTTTGGCTTTTTTAGGTGCGCTTTCCATCGCACTTCAGTTCGGACCTGAAGGACCTGCTGCGTAATCTGCTGCAGGTGGACCTGACCAAGCGCTTCGGCAACCTCAAGAACGGCGTCAACGACATCAAGGGCCACAAGTGGTTCGCCACCACCGACTGGATCGCCATCTACCAGCGGAAGGTCAGTGAAAAAGTGAAGGCTGAGCTGAGGCAGGCCAGGTGCCGCCTTGCGACACCAGCCCCCACGGTGGTGTCCTGTTCAGTTGTATGTGTGGAAGTAAAGTCCCGTCACTCTGGGAAAGTGCAAAGTGAGAAGGGGCGGCGGCTAAGGACAAGCTGAATGTCTTCTCAGTGTGGTGGGCCAGGTGCCTGAGTGAGCGCTGCAGGACCTCGACAAACGGAGATCTATGGAAAAAATCACTGGATTTCTCCTTTAACTTTGAGATATTTTCATACCTATGAAGTATTGTCAGTTGTTTGGCCGCATTATGCTTGTGTATTAAATCGCCAAACTCGTGAAAATTTAAATGAAATGTCACATTGCAACAGAGTTACAAATTGCCGATCTGACTGAGGTGACTGATGACTGATGTGTAACATATGACCGAGGTGGCTTACACTGCATTTGGAGTAAATAAAACAGTGAGTTTACAAAGCTAAGGCTCAACACAACCTCAAGATATGCTAGCTTGGCAATGAAAGAGATGGAACTAATGACTGATCTTTGGCTGTAACAACCATCCATTTAGAACTAGTAACGGCAGTTTGTCCTGTAAGTTGAGAAATTAATTAATGTGTGATGGAAAGTAGTTCTACAAACAAGACAGTTTTAGCATATCAGACATTTTGTTATATTTTATGATATCAGTAAATTGAATGAAAGTGTGGTATAAGGGAGATAATGGACTTCATGGCATTGGGTTATTAGAATTTAATGCATAATAATGTTAAGTTTGGGTATCAGAAGTTAAAGCGCTCCAGTTCACGTAGTGGTTGCATTACCACCTTTAACGTGCAATAACTTCTAATACTCAAATGCGGTGTGGTCCATTGTCCAAAGGAGCAGTCCGTTATAAACAGGGCAGTGTGGCTAATTAGCAGTTTAGCACACCATTTTAGAGCTGTAACAAAGAGAAGTGGTGATACTGTAGACATGGATCTTTATATGAGTCACGAAGAATGTCATTTTATGATCTTTGAAGTGGCATGAAGAGTAACGTGTGTGTGTGTGTGTGATTTTAAGGTGGAGGCTCCTTTCATCCCTAAGTGCAAAGGTCCTGGAGACACCAGCAACTTCGATGACTACGAGGAGGAGGAGATCCGGGTGTCTTTCACAGAGAAGTGTGCAAAGGAGTTTGCCGAGTTCTGAACGCACCCAGGTGCAGCAGAGGCAGAGTGGGGACAAAGAGGAAGAGAAAAAGTGGAGGGGAGGAACAGAGGAAGAGCAAAGGGTTAAGGGGGAGGGGGGGCATAAAGGTGGAAAAAAAACGGGACTGCCGACCTGCACATAGAAAGAGCGACAACAACAATGTACAACCCCCCTATCTCCTTCCTTCCCTTCCTCGGAAGGAGCAATGAAGTGGTCCAGATAGAGCCAGCAGTGTTGCCTTCTCCGATTGTTTCTCACCTATTACTTATCCATTTAATGTTTTCCCCCCTCTTTCTATCTCTTGGTCTGGTGGCAGAGATGCAGTCCACTTTTTTTCTTCTTGTAATCCGTCGTCATTGTTTTTGGTTATTTTTTTCTTTTTAAAATCAAGGCAGAGTGACACTGTTGAGTCACTGCAGCTGGTTGCTGGCGTTGATGTCTATGTGGTACTGGGTTGCAGCCCTTCCCAGGGTGGGTTATCTCTGGGGGTGCTTGTCAGTGAACAAGGGCATCACCATCACTGCTTGGTTATTAGAAACCACACGTCACCCCATCTGGACACACACACACTCAGTCTGCCCTTGCTCCTTATCCTTCACCTGCCCAAGCAATACAAAGTTCAGCTCTAATGTCTCTACTGTGCCTGTCATGATGGCAGCTTTTTCAGTGGTCGTGCTGAAAAGTACCTCCACTGGGATTCAGCTTGTGGCGGCAGCGAACCCTCTCTGTTCTGTCTTTTGTCTTTCTTTTTCTTGAGAATTGAAATCATGATGCCTGATGCATCACCACACCACACACACACACACACACACACACACACACTCATCGATTATGTGTTTATATTGTGGCACGATTGTTAGTATTTTTTTTCTTTATTTTTTTCCAGCGCTTTCTGTTCCATCACGGTTGACCACTTAAAAAGCAAGACTAGATTTGAGTCATGTACCGAAAGTTGGTCTCTCAGCAGGTTTGTCATGTAGGTCTTAATTGTCCTAGGGACCTATCAGTTAGCAGACCTATGCTCAGCCTTTTGTAGGGATAATTATGTCCATCTGTGGCTCTCATGAATGAGGTTTTTCCCCCTTTTTTTTTGTTAATAACCTTTATGCGAATAATGTGTGTCTTCTTAAGTGTGTGTGTGTTTGTTTAGTTGTTTGGACAGAATCTATAATGTGTTTTCCTTTTTTTTTTAGTAATCACCACCATTTTTATGATCACTCCTGAGCATAGATTCTTGTAGCACATAAATATAAATCGATATGATTGACTCCACACCCTTTCATTCACTCCTATCGCTTTTTCTCGCCTTTAATAGCTGTGGAATAAAAGTTTTTTTTTGGTTGTTTTACAAATAAACTGACATGATATCTGCCAAAATCACAAATGTTGACGGCATTGTTGAGAGCCTAAATGCTATGTAAGTAATTTAAGTGATGGGAGACTGTAAAGAGGGGAAAAAGTAGCAAAACGCAAAACGTTTCAGATACATGGTGCATGCCATTTTTGTAGATAACACGTATAAAAGGGTAAGTAACACTTTTCTTTGGTTCTTCTCGGTATCTGTTTGGGCCAGGTTTCACAAGGTTGTGGGTATTTTTTTTTTTTTTTTTTTTGGAGGTGGGGTGGAGGTTATTGTGTTGTGTGTGTGTGTGTGTGTGTATGCCTTTGTTTCTGTTGCTTCATAATATTTGAAGGGAGCTTAGGGAGTGAGTGTAGATTTGTTACTATATGCCAGGTTTGAGTTGTGTTTTTTTTTTTTTTTTTTTTTTTTTTAAGTTCTACTCAAGACCCCCGCCCCTAGCTCGGGCTACAAGATCCGTGAACTTTTTTCATCTGCTTTTCTTTTAAAGCAGCTTTTTAAATTGCCCAGTCAATCCCTCTCTAGCCTCTGACATGTCCTACCCCTCCTTAACTCCATTAACAAAGACACTTTTTTTCTGGATGTGTATTCTGGAAACCAATGCGTCCATGTGGCTTACAATTCCATCTGTAAATGAAAAAAATCTACCTATAATGTACAGAAATGAATCGTTGCAAGAGGGTCATTTTAAAGTCTGCTAGCCCGGTTACATTTTGGACAGGATTCCCTGTGTGTACTGCAGGATGCGAGACAATCTATGGCCTAATCCCCAACACGGTTGGCTTTTTAAGAACCCTGTGCAATAATGCAAAACAATTTGTTTATGTCCAAACTTTTACTTTTGGCTTCTTGGTTGATGTGAACTTCTTTCATTTCATTATCTTTGGCCCATCCGCCCAGTCAGTTGTTCTTTTGCCAGCTGCAACAGCACACAGCTGATGTGTGTTGGTGTTTTTCTTTTTGTTTCTTCAATGAACATTAACACATTGTTTTGTCATGACATTTAGGCTAGTTTAAATTATTTCAACTGAATGTTCACAAATCTAATAGTCTGTTGCCAGCTTATTAAACCTTTCAAATGCTATTTTTGTTTGGAAGGACTGGGTTAATTGACTCAATAGAAATGATGAATTCTGTCTTGTAAAAAATGTGTTTAAAATGCTGTATGAAGGAGGAAACATACTGGGTTTCAGAGATTTCTCGAAGGGTCCCTGCACAGTGTAATGCTTTACTGCATTGCAGGTTAGTGGTTATGGTTAGGTGATGAAGCACCTTTCTCCTGCAAAATCCTCTCAAAGTGATTTTCAAATGTGATGAAGATGCAAAAAAGGATTTGCACATTTTCTGGAGCGATGTGCAAGGCACTCATCATGTTTGTTTTCTCACCTTTTATTTACCACTCCTGTCATATTTAGAGTGGAGGTCACATATGGATGTCCACCGAATCTCACGTCTCACGTAACTCGCGTCGTTCACATTACTATTGTTCGAAGTGCGGCAGTGGTGTGCGCCACCTGGTGGCTGTATAACACACCGACACTGGGTGTGCAGATTTAGGAGGTTGGTTTTAAGTTTTTGGTCTCTGGGGTGTGGATGATGGCACAGTGCTTCATAAAAAAAAAGGAAAGAGCAGAACCGAAATGGTTTGTAAAGGAGCAATCACCTTCATAATATACATGTGAATGACACCGAGTACTTAATAGCCTATCTGGCTCTTTTAACCTTTCTTGAACGGTGTCGATTGTCAACATTTCCCTCTTCCTTGTTTCCCCTCCTTCCACCGTTTTGCTCTATTGTGGTCACCAGTTCATGCTTACCTTTGCTTTTGTATGCATCCACTCTCCCTTACGCACTTCTTAGGCTACAGACATTTCGCTTTATGAATCATGGAGGAAAAAAATGTTGATTTTTTTTTTTTTTTTTTTTTTTTTTTTTTTTTTTTTCTAAATGTATAAATAACAGGAATCTTTCCTCCCGATGCAGGTATGGTGATGGTGTAGTCTGTTGTACCTTTTTTCGGGGAACAATACTGTATATCTCTGCCTTTATCAGTCTTAATTATTTTACCTTCTGGATAACTTGACAGATACCCTTAGCACACATCGAGTATGTTTAAAAAAAAAAGTAATATTTTACAACATGTATCATTCCAATAAAGTTTTACTTGTTAAAATTACAACTACATGGCTGCATTTTGTTAGACGCTGGACCTGTTATTCATGGATGGTCGACAGCAAAGGGTGGCTAGTTGACTAGCTTTTCATTAATCGAAGCTGATAATGAATAGCAGATGAGGCGCAGTCTGGGAAGAGCGCGCGAATGCAGCTAAAGGGCGCCTGTCCCAGTCGGTACGCCCTTAAATTGCTCCCCTGGCGGCACATTCCACTTCGGGCAGTCCACCTTAAGCGCACAAAGTGAGCAACGCACGCGTACAGTGAGGTTTCCGTTCTCTCGAGTCTCAACTGGGCTCGGACCGCGACCGCGGCTTGAAGAAGTAGCGCAGTCACATTGGGAACACTCAAAGAATCCGACGAACCTGTTTGGAAAGAAATGTCTGAACCATCGTATCGCGACTGGATACTTGAGACGATAGACTCTTTACGGTCAAGAAAAGCGAGACCAGATCTTGAAAGAATTTGTAGGATGGTACGAAGACGACACGGGTCCGAGCCAGATCGAACCTGTAAAGAATTGGAGAAACTGATCCAAGAACAAACGGTCCTTAAAGTTAACTACAAAGGCTCGATTTCTTATCGAAATGCTGCAAAGGTTCAAAGAAATCGAAAAAAACTGAGTCAGGTGACAAATAGATCAGTGGTAAAACAACCAGCGCTCCCAGATTCGAGCAACGACGACAGTGTTCTCGGTCCCACGGAGGATGAGATGGGGGATATGGAAGTAATGCATGGCAGCCAGTTTCACGACTCTACGCTTGACACAACAGTAGATTCTACCGACATTGGCGAGGATACAACTGTGAGTTTAGTGTCTGAAACGACCATTTTCACACTGACACAGGTATTCGTCAAAGTGAATTTAGATGTTAATGGTTTTAGTGATTTAAGCAAGTGCACCCACAGAAAACTGCCGCAGACGGGGAGCGGCACTACCTCTCATGACCAGGGTAATAACGCCAACAATGGAAGGCGCTCTCCTGTCAGCGTGAACAACGCAAGTGTTTGTGAACCAAGTTTGCAACCAAGTAGAAACTGTAACTAATGCAACAAACAAAACGCATAAAACTTTGACATGTACCATGAGAACGAACAGAAAGAACCAGTAGCCTACAAACTAGAGCCTTGTGTAGACCAAGCATGCAACGACATGAGGCCAGAGCGTAAACAAAACAGCTTGGATATAGGGGATCGACTGGTTCAGCTCTGAACGCCGAGCGCCGTGAGGACGATACATTTCAAAGGTCATGCACTTCAAAGCTCTAAGATAAGGGGGTGTATAGGTATGAACGAGCGCCTGTCGCAGGGAGAGATGTCCCTTAGTCAAAACAAAGTGAATGGGTAGTGAGATTGCCTGCCTGCCTGCCTGCATAGATCTGCTTCGTCGACTGGAGCTAATTGTCAGAGTAGCCTGCTCGTCTCGGAAGTGGGAACGAAGTAGTCGGTGCGGTTATCGAAGAACTCACGACATAGCGCCGATGCAAAGGAAAAGGCAGCTAGCTAGCTAGCATTTTTGATTGCACGTCAGCACTGCGTTTTGCCCCTTTTCCCCCTGAACGAAATAGGTAATCCAAGCGAGAGGAACTGATAGAGCTTTTGGAAATAACGGAAACTTCTTCAAATTCGGATGTCTTATCTGATTGGTCTCTTGTTGTGTTTTGCTCAACACTCTAAACAGTTGTGTTTGTGTATTTGGTGATTATCGACAGGACAGGCTGAAGGCTAGTTGTCTGTTTTGCGTGTTCTCAGTCGCAAGCGCTTCAGTGAGGTGCGGGGCGGGCTTTGTGGAGTTAGCGCTCGCACTCGCGCGCCTCAGCTAGTTACACACAGACATACGTACGGCGAGACACGGCTCACGTTTCATGTGTCGTTGGAAACACACATTTGAGGGAGGGGGGGCGACCGACCGACCGACCGCTTGCAAACTACACGTTTGACCCCTTTGAAACTCTGAAATATGAAGGTGTTTTCGCGAATCGTAGCCCCCCAAAAAGCGCTTTTGTGAAGACACGGACATTAGCAAGGCCTAAAAACTCGCAACGTTTTCGAGACTGCCCGACGTTGTGGGTCGACATGCGAGCAGTGTATCAGCACATATTTCTTACAATCGTACAAAAGCGATTTAATTTTTTGCACCAACCACTGTCACTTGTTTCAAACAGTTGCATCCGCTCTTCAGTCTTCAGCATTAGCGCTTTATCTCTGCATTCGCGTTCAAGCAGATGATGATGGGCTATCCCACTCTGTATGCCCGCTATCCACTCAGGCAAAAGGTCAGTGTTAATGCGTTTGTTGATATGGCGCAGTTTACATACATAACGCATTCATAAAGACACAACACAACTTGACTGTCTTTCACAGACAGTTTCTCTCTGACGAAGAGCAAGAAGGTTATACCGATCTCGAAAACGCGAACATGCTGCTACGGGGTCATGTCGGTAATGTGTTTCATTGAATTAATCAGAAACAGCATTGCCCATGCCGATGGGACAATGTGAATGATCATGGTGGTCTGCATTCTTACCAGTGATGGGCAGTGTGTATCATATGACAACAGATTCTTAGGGCATCAACCTAAGTCTTATTATTCGATTCCAGCACATTTTCTTGAAAACCAGAGAAAATTCCCTAGCTGGACACTATTTCTCTCTTAGATAATGACATTTTTGTATTATTACAATTTTTTAATATAAATCTCAAGCTGTGGGCTCTAGTGTCTGATAGTTGTATTTTCATTCACTGTTAACTTTAATTAAACATGTGGATATAATGAAGTATTGCTCAGCATCACATTAGTTTCTGTCTCACAGGGGAGCGTGTCCATGGCTGTGGAACTGAATAACGCTCTGACACAGGATGGCACAGGCAACACACAGGATGAGTGTGGCAACACTGGGTCCTGCTCTGGGCATGGAGATGAGATGGGCATCTGTGCCCATGTCAGTTCTCTTCCTCACCCCCTGGGCCCATCATGCAATGGCCACTGGCCTTCAGACAGGCCCAGCCTGGGCAAATGTTCTCCTAGCCTGGCCCCACTAAAACATGAGGGATATGAGGGCAATGCCTACCAAGCAGAGCCCCTACCGACTGGATCGCTCCGGGAGACAGGTAATAATGATAGTCAGGGGCGCCGCTGGTGGGTGGGCTGGGTTGGGGGGGTTATTGTCTGTCATAGGGCCCAAATTTTCAAGCAGTGCCCCTGATGATAGTCATTCAAAACGTTGCCTTTAAAGGGAATATGCAGATGAAAGGTGTGCTAGGGATGCTAAGAAATGCAATTAACTGTATTTGTTTGTGTGTGTGTGATAGGAGTGTTGGAGTTGGGGAGCCAGCCTCTTGCTCTCTGCCCGTCTGTTCAGAGGTACGCTCTGAAGAGAGAAGAAGGGATGAGGGCAGTAGAGAGTGCGGCCACACCGGATCAGCTGGGGTCAAAGTGCAGCCACACGCAGGTCAGTCCATTTGATCATCGGATGTATATATTGGATGTATATCATGTGTTTGTATAATGTAAGTCCTTTAGTGTGTACTTGTTGCACACTCACTTTATTGTGTGCCTGTCTGCAGGATGAAGCAATGCAGGTCTCTAAAGGACATTCTCAAATGTGTTCCTATGGCTCAGAGAATGGTGAGTGGAGAGGGCCCAATTTTATCACCTTGTGTGATGAGATGATGACCTTGTGGGGTTTTATCTGCTGGTTTGTGGTGATTGATCATCTTGTCCTGACTGCCTGTCCCGTTCCAGGTAAGGAGAGTACGAAGGGGATGAAGGTGACTGTGACCTCCACTCTGGAACAAGATGCATTCGTCAAGGATACAGAGCAGAGCAGAGAAGTGTATATATGTCTTTAGAGCTCTATGTTCATAATAGGATAAAAAGCAAACAATAGACTCTTTATCTTGCAACTTATTTCATGTTGAAGGTTAGTTAACATGTACACAAATGCATGCACACTCTCACAAGCACCCACACACACAGTGAGATGTTGTAAGTCCCTCTCTATCTGTTTGAAGTATGTAGTAATGCAAGAGCCACGTTCAAGTTTTGTTTGAACGCAGATGCCAACATCTTGACAGGTTCGGAGAAAAGATTTCTCATATTGCCACATGGCCTCAACTGTTTCTCACGCCTGTCCATTTTGCTTCTTGTGTCTTCAGCTCAGAGGGCAGCGGGGAGATTGGTACGGATCCGATGCAGTGGACTGTGGCAGATGTTGCCAGTTATTTCACCACAGCAGGGTTCCCTGAACAGGCGTTGGCGTTCAGAACCCAGGTACTATATACCCCTAGGCTGTCCTCTCTGCTCTCACCACAGGGGGGAGCTATATGTTCAATCACAGTCGTTTGCAACAGAGTAACCATTTTAAAATTAATTGTTAAAGCAGATCCCTTGATATTCTTAGCCATACTGGAGATAAATGACAAGCAAAAATAATCATGATCACCACTCTTAAGATGAATCTACATAAGGTCAAACGTCTGACTTTTTGTTATTTACACCATTTTGTCCTTGACAGGAAATTGATGGCCGGGCTCTTCTCCTGATGCAGCGCAGTGATGTGCTGACCGGCCTGTCCATTAGGCTTGGGCCTGCCCTCAAGATTTACGAGCGGCACGTGAAGATGCTGCAGAGGAGGGTCTTCCAGGACGACGGTGACCTCAGCTGATGGTGGCCATTCTCCACCTCCCCGTTAGGCGTCCGTTAGACAGGGCGAACAAGCTAGCCATCTTGACCCTGAGTGAGTCAGAAAGGTCACCACTGAAACAGTGGCATTAAGCTGAGACACTTTAAAAACCACGTCAGCCAGAGCTGAGGTTCTCACCCTTCATCCTCAGAACTGAGAGAGCACAGACTATCTTGTGCCACATCTCAATCTCTCTCCCTCTGTTTCTGGGACTGGCCTCTGAACAGCTTCTACTTTTGCACATGTGTGGAGACCTTGTTTAGTGGATTCCATGTAAGATATGGTTAATGTATATAGTGTTATAAAGTTAATGGCTACATGGTACATACACTGCCATTGCCTTGATGGAGCAGTAATTTTGACCACTAGCTCTGGATTTGAATGTATATATGTATGTGTGTATAAGATGCATAACAATAGCATTTTAACCGTTATGTACTGTTAAGTCAGACTGTTTCCTTGATTTTACAGACATCAGGTTTCCGTTTTTATTTGAAGGTACTTACTTATCTGTGCATCCAATGCATGTGAAACAAAAATAAAAAAATGAATATAATATCTCTGTGTCTGGCACTAAGGAGAAGAAATATCCATAAGTTACATAAACTGATGCATTTTCATTTGAATTCAGGAAACAGAAAAGTGTTTGTTTTGGGCATAAAGAGTAAATTGTTGTTACTCTCTCAAGAACTAACAGTTTGACGATAAAGTATGATGTGGCCTCTGGGGAAACCTTGTTTGGAAGAGTAGGTTTGTTTTGTTAACCTGTACTGGCGCTTATATTAAAGTGATTTGACTGAGCATCTGATGAGGCTATGTCCTGTTTCATTTTGTCATGTCATTGTAATTCTTTTTAAACTGAGGGTTTTCAGGAATCCCATTTTGATTTTATTTGCATTTTTATGCCATTGATTGCATATCCACCAAGTAGGCATTATCATATCTCTTAGGGTGTCCTCTATTCAAGAGGACATTTAAGATATTTTTTGATGATATAATCATCTTTTCTTCATGGTTACAATACGTTTATTCAGTCACATTCTGGAATTTATTTTCCAAATGCGAACTCAAGGCATCAATTTCAATATTTGTTTTCTGTGTTGTGATGGTTGAGCATCGGTTATACCGATATGTCTATTTTACACACTTCCATTTGAATGCCTGTCAGAGTGTACCAGTGTTGCTGTAGCATAGACGTTTGAATGCCTTTCAGAGTGTACCAGTCTTGCTGTAGCTTAGACAAGCTGAGACTCATAAGTGGATACCACATATGACGATACATTTGGCAGAAGGAAAATTGGATTTTAAAAAATCAGGCTGAGGGAACTGAGACAGCAAAGACCATCAGCTGAAATTGAGAGGAGAGATAGGGGACGTTTGCGTCCAAGCAGCACCATGGATGTTGAGCTTTGATGTGGAAACGCAGTGTTCTTTTTCATATATTTGGGGGGAAAATTGAAAGGGACAAAAGTTTTATTGTTTGGTGTTTGATTTCCAGTTTGATGAGGGTTACCCTGAAACGGTTAAGGCTAGTCTTGTTGACACCGGACTTTTAAAAGAGAATTGGTAAGGGGACCCTTCGTTAACTTCCCATTTCCAAGGGGCATGACATATCCAGCAGTGAAATTAACTTTAAAAAGGGTTTTCTGTGATTTTGGGAATGGCTGGGAATTGGAAGGTGGCCAGGTAGATCTACAGAACAAATCAAAAGTGGTCACAGATTTGTCTGGGCTCACCCAGGCTAACTCAAGGTACTTCAACAGCAAAAATACCAATGCAAATGTTCAGATTCATCTGAAAGTATATTTTAGTCATTTCTGTGTAAAGGATATAATTATATCCACAAAGAGAAAGAAAGAAGTGACATATGAATTTGGTCTTGTGTAATCAATTATAAAAAAAAACTTTGTATAGATTCAGAGTATACCATCTGGATAGTTATTATTGTAATCCAGATAGATAAAAGCAATAGGATATTGGGTAAAGGTAGAACTCCCACTGATTAGACTAATGGTGTTGTGTAGTTATGCATGAAATATTCATTCGATGTGATGGCAACAGTTTCTTTTAACACATTCAACCTTCATAGCATAAATACCCACAAGTCAGTGTTTCAGGCTACAAATAGATTTATTTGACACAGGCAATGTAATTCATGAATCACTTTCCTCGTCTAGTATCACTTCAACGTCCATCAAGAGCATTTCATTGCTCAGAGTCTAAACTGTTCACTAGATGCTGTGGTAAACATCTGCTGACATGAGCAGATGGAGAGGTGATGGGGGTAACCCCCCCCCCCCTCCTCTCTCCCTCTTACTCAGGACTGCTGAGTCCCCAGGGTCCATCAGGGTGTCTGGCGTGCCCTACAGGATGAAGGGCAGGATGGAGGAGCGGAGGGTGGGGTAGTGCGGGAACTCCTTTAGGTAGCTGCGGTGCTTGCCCCGTGCCCATATCGCCATCTGGATGAAGCCCACGATGGTGAAGAAGGCCACGGGCACACACTGGGTCATCACTGTGAAGCCCACCCAGGAGCCACACTGGAGAGGACACACACACACACACACACACAAACATACACACACACAAACATACACCCACGCGCATACACACACACAAACCATAAACAGTAAGTTATTCTGGTGCTTCTCCATCATTCAGACTCTTAAATATGTGATGTTTTGTAGCGATGTCATTGTGAGACAGCTCCAAGACGAGAATGCCCTCTAGCAAGCTTACAGCAGCACTGTGTCTGGCAGGGGACTGTCTGCCTCATTACTCAATGCAAAACATCCATCTAGCCAGTGGGGGGCAGCAGCACTCAACAGTACTCAGGCAAATACCACTACACACAGCGCGTCGATGTCATTCTTCAATACCTCGTAAGTGTAATTTGGACAGGAAACCACCCAGAAGATCCATGTGAAAGGATTCTTAGATGGATAAGGGATCTTCTTCACCTTTGAACCTGTGATGACACGTCAGATGAGAAAGTTTCAACTGCATTTCAATGTGACAGCACTTGGCTTGGATGTCTGCATAGTGCATACCAATTTCAGCAGTTACCGACAGTAAATTAAAAGGTGTGGGTGTGCCTATGCACTCTTGGGAAAGAGCATGCCATCTTGCCTCATTAACTCACCAGGTTGCTTGAGGTTGCGTAAGGCAATATGGATGGAGAAATTTCCTAACTGACAGAACTGTGAATATAAATTCAAGCAATGTCTTTCAGCGTTAAAAAATGTGCAATCCAAAAGAGCAATAAAATATGTATTAGCTATACCACAACTGCTTCTTACCAGAAATATCATAAGAGCAGTCTTTACTTGTTGCTCCCCATACACTGAAAACACATATTTACAGTGGTGTTGTTGATAATCTTGTGAAATGCTTTAAAACAGTGTTAAAAATGAGAGGTATGTCTTACTTGGTGGAGTGTACAGAGGATGGTTAATGTAATATGCCATCCATGCTGCAAAGAACCAGTAATAGGAGCAATTCTGAAAGGCAAAATATCATGGCTGTTGTTATGGGTAATTGCTGGGTCAATTTTAAAGGAACACGACAGCTTTTTGTGAAATTTGCTCATTTGCTGTCTACCCCAGTTCCATAAGAACACTCCCCCTTCTCTTCTCTGTGCTTGCAATAACCCTGTTTGGTTCCGTTAACACTGCTAGCCTAGCTTATAGTATACTTCCCTGGAAGTGGGTTACACCAGTTAGTATACAGCTCAGAGAAGAAATGGTATGTACCCTCTTATTTAACCCAAAAATGATGTGTGTTCCTTTAAAATTAACCCATAAGAACAAGGCATTTATATATGCATTCCTCTCAATCAAATGGCAATTTACATATACAACTCCATCAGTGAGCATAAATCTTGGTCTCGGTAGTTCAAGACTGATTAACTAACAGGAGGATTTAATTAAGTAAACTCATCCTCAGCCTTGCAATCTTTTTTGGATGCTAACCAAGTTCGAAAAACACTTAATGTTTGCATATTATGGTATAGAATATAATGTGGGAGCCAGTCATTTCTTAGTCACAGGTAAAGTTACAACCACCATGTCAGGGTGCTGCCGCTCTGTGAAAACTTCCAGCTGCTGTCTGAGCTATATTTAAACCTGAACTTGATAAGGGAGCAGTTTCAAAAATGTTTCATCGTAGCAAAAATGACTTTAGTTAGCTCCTGCCATGCACAAACAACTCTACGTGGGAAGAATCATTACCTAATCTTGTTGTGAAATCAGCCAATCAGCCAACAATCCATATCGAAATAAAATATGATGTGATATTTGCATGTCAATGTGTTTCCCTAAAATTCGAATTAATCAAACTCTGATAAGATTTCACTTATTCTGTGACATGATCAAGCATAAGGTGTCCGCAGGGATCTCTTAAATGTGAAATGGCATGTCATACTCCCTCAGTGTGTTGTGGAGATGTCTGAAGTGTCAAATGATGTGGTAACTAGAGCCCCTTTTCTACCAGTGTGCTACACCACACTATGATATTCATAACTATGTAACAAAGTTACATTGGTAATACAAAATAAATGTAGTTGTAATTTGGTAGAGTTGCTGAGAAACATGTACCGGTAATAAAATATTGGTGATTACAGAGGGGATACATCTGATATTCTTTTAAATATCGAGAGAGTTTATAGGTAGAATGTAATATTCATTATGGTGTAATCTTAGATGTCTGCAGACAGGTTCCATTCAGCTCAAATTTTGAGCATTGTTTGCACTGCTCATGTTATCTGCCATTCCAACTAATCGTAAGTAATCAAATCCAATAAGTTACGTTAGTTTGATAAGTTGAATTGAATTTTAGTTTAGTTATCACAGTTAGAGTAACTGAGTTATAGAGTAACTTGTCATTTGTAACCTCCCACGTTACAAAGGTAAACTCAAATCACAGCAGACTTAAAACCGGTCATAAACTAGTCATAAACCATGAATATCATTATGAACTGAATTGGAACAGTACTGTGGTAAAACACCAAATTAGTTCCAGGAATGAGGGTGAGAGGCCATTTTATAAACTGAGTTTCAACAAAATGTAGTGCAATGTCAGTAATACTGTCAAAATCACTGACCACTGAGGGATTCAAACGAAAGGTGCTGTGTCAGTGGCTTCACGGTCATATATGTCAACCTTTATAAACGCTTCTTCAAATTAGAGAATGTGCGATGAGCCAAGGACTCGTCCCATCGGGGTTAAACTCCTCCGTCACTTACCTTGAATATGTTGCGGAGGGGCATTGTGCCTGTGGAGAACCGGTGCACGAACATGGTCTCCAGGATCCGTTTGACATAGTGGAAGGAGTGGCATATGCAGGCAAGGCTGCAATGAGGGACATAAGCTGGGTGATGAAGGCTTGACCTCGGATAATGGGCATGCTATATCAGTCAATCACACTAGATGAGTCTATTCATCATCCCACACTGTAAATGTCTACTTTAACAACTGTAAGAAAACACCAGCAGTGTCATCACATGAGGGCCTGGTTTTAAAGCAACAATCTGCCTAATAATACACCCTGTGAAGTAGATGGACAATGGTGCAACAGCATGGATATGCAATGTGGGTCAAATGAAACCAGTCTATAGTGTATTAGCAGCATTGTGTATAAACCTCAGGGCAGTGTTTTATGGAAATTTTAAAAAAAAAGAAAAAAAGTATTAAGCGCACCCGTGTATTAACCACAGTGCCTACTAGCCCAGTGAATCAGACTGTGCTTTAATCATCAAAGAAGAATGAAGGAAAGAGATGCATTTCCATGTATAGCCCGCCGCGGCGTATTAACCTCATAGCTAACAAATGTTTGCTAAGTCAATCTATAAACCTTGGTTAATAGGTGGGAAATGACGAGTACTCACTGTACAACCCATTGTTTAGGGGTGGTGAAGTCATATCTAGGGGCATAAATGAAGGGGAGCCGGAAGTAGAACAACAGATAGATGACAAGGGGTCCAACGCACTCTGCCAGAAACACCTAGAGAAATAAGGTTGTGAAAGTGAGTGAAAAGACACAGTGGTAGAGAACTTGCATTAAAAATATTAAATTGCTATTTAACAGTAGGAGTAATAAAATTCACATTGCCTCAATAATAGTTTGTTTTTGGTTCGGGCTCTTAGGCACAGGTGATCCAATTCAGTGATCAAGTTGCAAAACAACTGTTGTTATCATCGAGGGCAACAGGTCAAATTCAAGTAGCCAATAGAGATCTGTGCTCTGCTAAGTGGGATATGAAAGGCCTCCATAATATACATGACAGTGTCATTACCTTCTGTACACTTGGCATTCAACTAAAGAGGCATTGTCTAAACGAGAGTGCATGGCAGAACTATTTCAAAGCGAACTGACCCTCAAACAGGACTAAACAGGAACTATTTGGTGAGAAAAGGTGGTGGAACACTAATGAAGACTAATGAATTCTGAAGGACTTAAACTAACATTCATTGGCAGCAGTTAGCAGCACGTTTCCATGCTACCACAACAGCAATGCTAGACGTGAGCATCAGGGCTAATGTGAGCTGCAGGGGCTTCCAGCAGAAGGTGAACAGGAGGGCAGAGGGATAAACACCTGCGTGGATATGACACTGGTGAGATTACATGTTCCAGGAAGGAAGAAGGGCTACCACAGAAGCAAGAGAAAACTGAACAAGAGGATGGTCAACTTGTCTGTCAGCATATCTTCTCAGTGGTGTATGTGTGTTCTGAGTAGTTGAAGTGTGTGTGTGTGTGTGTGTGTGTGTGTGTGTGTGAGTAACAGAAAACAGACTGTGTGGGGGTAGAGTGTGTTCTATTGTTACTGTTGTGTGTCTTTGTGAATGACTGGGGGTCCTATGTCACTTAAAAAAAAGAAAAGACATCCTGTTTAAGAATGCCTGTGCATGCTGTGATTCTGTCTGGGCACTCGAGTAGAGTAGAGGTCATACTTCACTGTGGCGACCCTGCAGACTTACTGTTCCCCAGCTGAGCTGAGCCCCAAGGTCCCTGAAGTAGAAAGTAGCCGTAGTTCCAACAGGAAGAGTCTGAAGGATGTCTTCATCCTTGAGCGACCTCCCCTCTATAGAATGATTTTCCAATCAGTCATGAAGACAGCTCTAAATAAAACTCATCCAAACAGCTAACCTGCCAAAAGAAGCTTCTAGTTCCCACAGAGGAATATCTGTGGCAGGTGTGGAGATGTTACTTCTGTGATTTCACAGGTTGAAATGGAAACAGTCTACTTACTTGGATCTAAGCATAATGATTGTCTAGCAGGATACCACTGTGGATCTGGGAGGAACCAAGAGATAATATGGATGATGAGCGCAGCATGATTCAAACATGGAGCCCTTCAGAGCAGTAATGTAATGCCTTATCTGTTTTTCTTACTTGATTTGTGGAACATGGACTTAATATCCAGAATGGTTGAAGTGGGCTCCACCTTGACGTAAACAACAACATATGTTTAAGGAATATGTAAGCAAAAATCATTTCAATACTGCCTCCGATAGACATGATTTCTAAGAAAACATCTCACAAATGTACCACTGCCGCCTTTTAAGTTATTGTCATCTGAATATATTCATACACTGTGCACATATATATGCACATGCCTGCCAAATGCATTGCTCTGCTAGCTTGGCTGCCTGACCAAGCAGAGAGCGCACACTCACGGCTAGCTCAGGAGATTCCTGTGAGCTCAGCGGGTATTCTCGCCTTCCAAATGCAACACGACCTCAAAGAACCAGCCGGATAATGTCCACATGTAACCACAGTATCGGTTAAGTATGTCACTGGCTGTGAGACTCGCTACCCCACACATGACAGATAGCCTATCTCTGATAGAGGAGCAAGTCTCATGGCATTTCAGTTATTATTAGTGTATCATAATAAGCACTGCTAATGTTTGCTTTGTAGAATTGTTGTGGTTAAATCATGTCCATTACAGATAAATGGTCTTTCTGACCTGTCTGTGCTTTGAGAATTTAATTTAACAAAACCATAACCCCACATTTGTTCAGGTAAATGTAAACACACACACACACACACACACACACACACACACACACAAACAAACACTTACCTTGTCCAGGAGGAGGAGTTTTTCCTTTGTCTTTGCATGCAATATTTCCAACTCAAAGTAAACGATTCTTTTAGCTTTTTTCGGTTGCTTTGGTCTTTTGGTAGGGGCAGCAGCTGGGGCATCAGCCTTGTTGCCCTTCGCCTCTAGCGCCAGGGCATCCATGATGCCCTCGGACCACTTGCCTCAGTGCCTGACTGACAAAAAACAAAAAAGAGCTGTTTCTGGAAGAGTGAAAAAATCAATTTCCCGTCCACCTTCTTGAGAGCGTTTAAAAACACCTGTCAGCTGTCATTTGCCGTCATTACACAACACTAGCGCCCTGACACCTGTGCTAAACTGCTTTCCCCTTAACCAAGACAAAAGCGTTCGGTTTCACATAACTAAGGGGGGATAGCCAGAGTTTAGAGACCCCCAACTAATGACAAAAAGACTGTGCAGAGAGAAAGCGAGAGAGCAAATAAAGATTGCACGGTAGAGAACCGCGAGAACGTAACCCACCTTCAAAACACCTGAGGAGCTGCTGCAAGTCACCCGCCTCACAAGCACTCACTCCCACCAGTCACTTGAAGACGAAACCCGAGAGACCCAAGGCATAATCCACGGGCGTCGTGTACACAGCTAAATATAAGCGGCCAAATTTGTCATGCTGTAGTATGGTGACCTTGCCAAACTCAAGCCTGCTCAGCAGCAGCGACTGAAAGACCAGAACTGCTGGTCTGCTGTCCTCAACACCCAGAGTGAGACGGCCTAGACGACCACCGCGTGTCCGTGGGTTAAAGAAGCCGCCCACATTTCAAATCGGCAAATGGAACAACACTGTGCCCATGACCTCCTCTCACAATTAGGCTACCTTGCACTAAAAAACATTTAGACAAACTTCACATGTACGCAGCTTCATAAACAGTTGAGTTGCCTTAATTAGAACGAGATCAATTATACATTTTCAGAGTGGAATTATTTGTTTGACTCCACACTAAATAGGCTACAATTAATTTGGTAGCCTAATCTAAATTGTAATTTAATTAAATTACAACAATTAAATGAAAGTCAGTCGACCACTCAGTTTGGACATTTAGGGTCAAGGAGCTCTAATAAACTTGGCTAGTAGTCCTGTAATGAAATGATGTATTTGTGCTGATTAATAGGCTATCGGGCAGCCCTTCAAAGATAGAAAGTACTGCTTAGCTCAGCACTCAAAAGGGAACCTTGCTGCCCCCGTGTGGTCAAAATCTGAAACAAGCTACCGAAATCCTCTCTCCTCAGGGAAGAGGAGAGGGGTTTTCTTCTGACTACAGTTTGTTGTATTAAGTGTTTATATAACTAAACTAAACAGTGTACATTTCCAACATAAACAAACGCATAGACCTAGGCCTACATATCTGAGGCCTAATATAAAGTACGATTTCACGGCGGCCACGTCTTTGCCCCTTGTTGGCCTTGGTGCCCCCTTCTTTCAATATTCTGCTTTGCGTCCGTTTAATAGCGATTTTTATTTAGCCTATAGCCTGTCAAAATAATCTTAGCATCACAGCGCAAACTAATTCAGTCTTACACAGTGGAGAAAATGACAGCGCATGGCAAGACAGAAAGTGCGTCCAAATTCACCCATTCTTCTCAGTTGAAATACTTGCAATCGCTAAGCCTACTCATCACACTGGCACATGTATCACATCACACGAAAGAACTTTTTCTCAGCTGTTAAACAATGTTAGCCGCTAATTGCTGTGGTGAACGGTTCGCTATACATGATTCCATAACAGGCTAAATATAAAATAAATATAAATATTAAATATAGACTAGACATCTAAATATTAGATGATCAGATAATTTACAGTTCTATGTAATATGTCATGTTTCATGTTTTTGTAATGTTTCATACAGTGATTCAGGTCTACTGCTGTGAATAGGCTAATACAACTTTGATTATTTTTATAGCCTACTACTGTATAGTTAACTTTGGCCTTGGTGCCCTGACATGTGGCATTTGTGCCCCCCACCAAATATGCCCAACTGAAGGCCAAGTGGCCTTGCCCCTAAAATGGTGAAATTCCAAGCCTGGGCCTAACTGTTGATTATTAATTGGGGTGATATTAAATCATATGAAAACAGACATGTTTTTATGGTCTTGGTCTCGACTCGGTCTTGACTCCTAAAGGACTTGGTCTCGACTCGGACTTGCTTCCTCAAAGACTCGGCCTTGACTCGGACTCGACTGTATTTGAAAACCAACTGACTCGGTCTCGACTCTTCAAAGACTCGGTCTTGTCTCGGACTCGGCATAGGCGGTCTCGTCCCCATCACTAGTTCTACAACACTTTTTGGGTCGTTTGGTGGGTGCTTCGTCTCCCCCTAGTGCTTCTCCGCGGAAAAACCGAATATGCAACTTTCTGGTCCCGGACCGAAGAAATCCGGATGTTACTCAGCGGAAGGACTCGAAAATGTAGTCAGATTGTAGTTTCTAAGAAGACTGCAAAACGCACTCCGACTTGGCTTTGTTGCTGCTGAAATTGTAAGTAGCCTACTCTTGGGTGAACTTCGTTTTTGTAATGTGGTTTGATAGTCTCTTGAACAATGTGTTTGCTCGACCGTTTTATTGTGAGCCCTGTGTGTGTTTAGCTTGGTTTCTTGATGGCTAGCTCGCTAGCTAGTGGGGGTTTAGTGTAGCAGTCACTTGCTACCAAAGCTGCAGGGGGAGCTATGTCGTGAAAAATGCGAGCCCAAATCAGGCGAAAACCCAGAAACAGCGAAGGAATAACCAGACTTGCATAGGGCTTCTTTAAGTATAGGTATAAGTGTGGCCACAATCCGGCTGTGGGATGGAGGAAGGGATTATGCATGTGCTAATATAGCATGCAAACAGTGAAGCAGTAAGACAGTGGTAAAAAGTGGCTAGTGGACAGACAGTACACAAACATGGGTGGGTGGAGATAGACAGACTATGCGGAGAAGTCTATCTCTCCTCTTCCCTTAAGTGAAGCATTGAACAGTTCAATGGCCCTAGGGACAAATTACTTCCTCAGTCTGTCTGTTGTGCAAGGCAGTGAGCGAAGTCTCCAGCTGATCAAGCTCTTCTGCTTTGTAATAGTGCTGTGGAGTGGATGACACTCATTGTCCAAAATGTTGATCAGTTTGTTCAGGGTCCTTTTATCAGATATTGAAGTGATGCACTCCAGTTCAGCTCCCACTACAGAGCCAGATTTCCTTACCAGCCTGTCAAGTCGCCCAGCATCCTTCTTCTTTGTGCTTCATCCCCAGCATACCACTGCATAGAAGAGTTCTTCCAGAATATCTGCAAAAGAGTCAACAAATGTAATAAGAATGTATTGTGCAATTATTAATTGCACTCGAGTTCATAGGGTTCACCTTCTCTGACTCAAAATGTAACAGTAAATGTTATTAGACTGATGCTTTTCTGTGGATTTACTTACTCTGTAAATTTTACTCTGTAAGCACAAAAGTGATGCTCTGACGTGGACGCAACTCCGCTCAAGGATGTTGTTCTGTGCATGGTTCTGTGTATAGAACCATATCTGTTGTTCTGTGTGCTAGCCAGAGCAGAAACGTATGGAGCTAAATTTGTCTCAATAATATTTGTATATGCGCAGAGGGGGATCCACAAATATTTCTTGATTTGCATGTGTGTTTTGATATCTACAAATAAAAAAATCATATTTGTAACTCGTATATTGATTCTTACAAATATAGATAAAAAAAAAAATAGATAAATAAAATGGCATTTGTAAAACCGAAAATTTCATTTTTCATAAACAAACTCAAAGATCGTAATTCTTGATTTCGCTTGCAAACTGACGGTTTTATGTGTTTACTAAACAAAGATTATGGAAATTAAACACCACTTTTCCATCAAAAAGCTTGTTGTAAAAGGCATAACTTGTTAGATTTAAGAACTAGGTTCGCTAGCTCTATGTGTTATGAGCAAAGAATCTTTGGTTATGAGTCCCATAGAACAACACTGCCATCTACTGGATTAGAAAGTGTCAGCAGTCTACTTGTGGATCTGAGTGGCTTCTCTGCCGCAAAGTTTGTCTCAAAAATACGTGATCCACAAATGCTGATCCACAAATGCGAAAACGAAAACTGTGTGTGCTGGTGATCCACAAATGCAAAATTAGATTTCACAAAGGCAATTTTCAGTTTTACAAATGCCATTTCATTTACAAATACACATCTACAATTGTGAAAACCAATTTACAAGTTACAAATATGATTTTTTTATTTGTGGATGTCAAAACACAAATGGAAGTCAAGAAATATTTGTGGATGTCGCCATCTACTGGATTGCGATTTCTTTGTGAAAGTAGGCCTATTTACGTGTGGATTTGTGTGACTTTCATGTGAAGAACGTCTCAAAAACACGTAACTTTGGAAAGCGATGAATGCGTGTGCTGGTGATCCAGAAATGCAGAATCACATTTCACAAATGAAATTTTCGGTTTTACAAATGCCATTTTATTTACAAATGCACATCTATATTTGTAAAAATCAATATACGAGTTACAAATACGATTTTTTTATTTGTAGATATCAAAATACACATGCAAATCAAGAAATATTTGTGGATCCCCCTCTGCGCATATACAAATATTATTGAGACAAATTTAGCTCCATAGAAACGCCCCCGTGCGAGAACTGCTGGGCTCGCCGATACTTTTCTCTGATATGAGCACGCTTTTCTGTTTTCATGGTTTTATAGACTGAACACAGCAAATTCTTCCGAACCACTAGGTGTCGCTGTATACTTTTGATGTAAATAAATCGTAGCATCCTTACAGCGTGTCAAAAGAAGAAGTGGTGAAAATGTACTTCTGGAACTTTCTGTCCCGGGTTACGTTGCGAGAAGATGAGAATAAGCGATAGGTAACTAAGCTTTTCTGTGAACCTCTGAAATTTAAGCAAATATTTAGTTCTTAACATTCGATACGAACTCTGTAGTGTATAAAATCAGAGTGACGTCTTATTCTCTAACGGAAAATCAAAGGGATGCGGTCCACATAAACTACCGGAGGTTGACAAAATACACTAGCCAGCTAGCTAGCTACCTTGCTAACATTAGCAAGCTTGCTATACTTGGCTTCTTCGCAGGGTAGCACTAGCTAACTCGCTAACTCATAAACGTTACCCAGCATCTGTTAACGGTTAATCTGTTAACACCATCTCGTTTGTTACTTTGAGGTATACGTATTATATCACGTGTGAAAAATAACGTTAACTTTAAACTTATTGTGAAATTGGAATCTTTTCAACCAGCTAACTTTACGTCAACGCGACAGTGGTTCATGGCATGGGGTCCGATTAATGAGTGTCAGTGACTTAATAACGTAAATCTTTCCTAAATTAACTTGTCAAGTAAACATAGGAAGTATTTGTGATGGGTAAAGACTATTATAAAGTGTTGGGAATACAAAAAGGTGCGTCAGAGGACGAAATCAAGAAAGCTTACAGAAAACAGGCTTTACGATATCACCCCGACAAAAATAAGTCCCCCGGAGCGGAGGATAAATTCAAAGAGATTGCAGAGGCCTACGATGTCCTAAGCGATTCGAAGAAAAAGGACATCTATGACCGATATGGAGAAGAAGGTAATATTATGTGCATGGAGTGGTTATAAACTTACATTCTGATAGTTAAACTGTTTTGTAGTTGGTTTGTGATGAGGCTAATGCTAACAGCCAGGTGGTAACATGGAATGACCTGGACTAGATAGCCAGCCGTCCAAATCGTTTGGAGACAGTAACCAATGTCACCTGTCTTAACATTTCTGGGTTGTATGTGATTTAAAGTTTTATTTTAACCATCTCTTCATCATTGTTAACTTTTAATGGTAATGTAAGCAGAGCCCTAAGCTAAGGCAACTGTCATAGCTGATGCTTGCCCACCCAGGAACTATGTTGCTCCTTTTTAACATGTAGCTGTTAACAGTAGCTTTAGCTCCTCGTTTAAATGCGAATTTGTATTTTGCAGTGAGACAAAGTTTACACGGTACTGTTAGACATTTCCGTTTTGTCTGACACCCGTCCATGAGTTGGCCAGATGGCCCACTCTGTTGCCTCACCCGAAACTACCCAGTGTTTTGCTGCCAAACAGGTTAATTCTGTCACGAGCTTGGCTATGAAGACAGGACGACTCTGCACGACTGACGTGCTGCTTATGGGTTGCACTGAGGTTACTGTTGTTCATGGATTTAGTTGGCTAACGTTTTTCTGACACAGCCACGCTGTTGTTAATTTTTTTTTTGTAAAACACAACTCATTTGTGTAATGAGTTATACAGCAGTCAGATGACCCTGATGTGTAGGCAGTACGACATGCCATTATCTTAATACAATTTTCTTTTTTCCCCAACAGGTCTCAAAGGAGCTTCAAGTGGTGGATGTCCCAATGGACCCACCTACAACTACACATTTCATGGGGACCCTCACGCCATGTTTGCTGAGTTCTTTGGTGGCCGCAGCCCATTTGACCAGTTTTTCTCACACGGTGGCGGAGGAGGTGACGATGACATGGACATTGACGACCCGTTTGCAGCGTTTGGCATGGGAGGCATGGGAGGCATGGGAGGCATGGGGGGCATGGGGGGGTTCCAGAGGTCCTTCAAATCCAGACCTGGGAACATCCACGGCGGTAGGGAGAAGAAGAAGGACCCTCCAGTCATTCATGAGTTGAAGGTGAGCTTGGAGGAGGTGTTCTCGGGCTGCACCAAGAAAATGAAGATCTCCCGCAAGCGCCTCAACGCAGACCGCTGCTCCATGCGCAACGAGGATAAGATCCTGACGGTGGACATCAAGCGTGGATGGAAGGAGGGCACCAAGATCACTTTCCCCCGGGAGGGGGACGAGACACCCACCAACATCCCAGCCGATGTGGTTTTCGTGGTGAAGGACAAAGCACATCCAGTTTTCCGCCGAGAAGGCTCAGATGTCATCTACCCTGCTAGGATATCCCTCAGAGATGTAAGTGCCAGAGATAATTAAGATAGAGCTGTCACTTTGATAACAAATTTCTGTGTCAAAATGTTTAAAAGTTCAAGGCTAAATATAGGCCAGTGTCGAAGATGTGTCAGAGATGTAAGATGTAAGTATAGCCTAGTAGGATTGTGCCAAGCTCTATGAGAATGCATGCGACCCCTGAAATGTCCCTTACTTTTTAAAAAATAAAAACTTACTAATAATTCAGACAGTGAACTTGGCAGGTAATTGGGTGTAAATTGAATTGAAGGATTTTACCTTTTTGTTTTTTCTGCTCACGGAACATCAGTCCCTCAGCGTTCCCTCTTGTACTGTCAAGTCATGTCAGAGTAGATATGTATTTGCAGAGCAGTAGCTGAATAAATAGGACATAGACTTGGATATTATTCAAATTTTCTGTTTCAGTTTCAACATTCCTGCTGGCCCCCTCCTCCCTTTTCCTGTCTTGAGACCCTGACCTGTTTGCAATCTGGCTCCTTAGCTTCCTGCTGTACTCTTGTCGTAGGGCAGTGTTTCTCAAAGTGTGGTCCAGGGACCACTGTTGGTCCCCAAGCTATCCCAAGTGGTCTGCAAGCAGACGTGATAAAATATAATATAGAGTTTGCCATCTCCAAGCAACTTGTATGCAAAAACAGTTCTGCAACTCTGCCTATGGAAGCTATGCCAATTTAAATGATATGAATCCTCTGACACAAAAAGCAAGGTGCAAAGACTATAAGCAAGGTGGTTCAGTGAGTAGGCCTACTGTGTAATATACTGTTGAAGTAGGTCTTTTTTTTTTTTTTTTTTTTAGCTAGGTGGTCTGTGAATGTTTTTTTTATTTTTTTATTATTATTAGTTAAGTGGTCCTTGGTATGAGAAAGTTTGAGAAACACTGGGCTTAATAAGTTTCACAGCAAATTGTCAGTCTGGGACCTAACTCAAAATTCTGGTCCATCTGAAAACTTTTAAGTGGTGACCACCCTTGATAGATACCCCTTCCTTTCTCATGACACTGGTCAGAGGATTCCTATTCTTGCTCCTCTTGGTGTCCTTCAGGCATTGGCAGTAGTAGTAGTAAAGAAATCATATTAATTAAATGTTTTGTCATTTACTGATTAATGTGATACAAGATTTGTGCAAACATGCCCATTGTAAATACTCCATCTTTCATTTCCTCAGGCGCTTTGTGGATGCTCGATTAGTGCCCCAACACTGGACGGCAGAACTATTACTGTGACCTCTCGCGACATCATCAAACCTGGGATGAAGAAGCGTATTGCGGGGGAGGGCCTGCCTCTCTCCAAGTGCCCGGAGAAGAGGGGGGACATGGTGGTGGAGTTTGTGGTGAAGTTCCCCGACAAGTTGGGCCAGAGCACCCGAGACGCCCTCGGTCAGATCCTCCCGCCGTGATCAGAGTGTAGTGATGGGAGGAGCCGTTATCCAACACTAAGACTGCCTCATCCAATAGCGTTTTTTGCTTTTTGCCCTGGTGTCCTGCTTTTCTTTTCTATGTCCCATAAAGATAAAGAGACTTTCTGGTGAACTGGAAGTAAGACAAGTGTAACCGCACTTTTTTTTTCCCCCTAAAAAATAAATATTTTATTTTACCCATTGCTAAAGGAACCCTCCGGTTTAAAAACAACCTAGGGTCTCTTTTTGGATGATAATAATTGTAAACATTT
Organism: Alosa alosa; assembly: GCF_017589495.1. NCBI lineage: Eukaryota > Metazoa > Chordata > Actinopteri > Clupeiformes > Clupeidae > Alosa > Alosa alosa. The sequence continues at coordinate 2,175,569 of NC_063194.1, forward strand.
TACGTTAATCAGAGTAGTTTTGAGTCAGACCAGAATACGTATTTGCAAGGAAATGGCATATAGCACAGCCTTGCGAGCACACTACTCTAAACCACTGACTAGGCTCAAAATATTGTTACACTTTTGTGCTACTGTGGGCAGAGTCCATGCAGACCAGACAAGCTGAAGTATTTTTTAACTTTAAGTGTACAAAAAGGGTATAAAAAAAACAGGTGGTGTTTGTGCAGGCAGTGCTTTACCTATTCTTCCGGTTGCCGCCATGTTGTATGGAGTCCTAGCAGTATGGCGGCAAAAAGGTAAAGCACTGACTGCTCAAACAGGTCCTTTTATACTCTTCCTGTAAACTTAGGAAGTTAAAAAAAAACTGCACCCTCCCCACAGTAGTACAGAAGTATAATGACATTTTGAGCTGAGTCAGTGGCTTTCAGTAGTTTACTCTGATGTAGTGAGCTTGCCCACAAGGCTATGCTATATGATACTTATATGCTAATTCCGTGCAAGCGCATAATCCCGCCCTACTCAAAACTACTCTGATTAAATTATATTTTGGTCCTCAACAAAGGTTTACACTCAGTATCATCCAAACATAGACCCTGGGTTGTTTTTCAGACCAGATGGTTCCTTTAGTTTCCCTGTCTGTTGGTGATCACTAACATGATGCACTTTCACATCACTGTGAAATATTAGAATTTTTATTTTTTTTATATATATATTTTGGACTGGGGAGGGACATACAAGACGACTGTACTACGTCTTAACCTATGCATCAGCATTCATTCCCACATAGCTTTACATTGCTGAAGAAACTGGGAGTCCCCCTGAAACGCATTGATTTTTGTGCATTGATAGTTGATTTTGTCTTGTAACAAAATATTAATCTTTGTGGTGTATCGTTCCATGTATATCCTGTTTTACACATTGTTTCAGACACTGATGTCTGGATTGAAATCTCGCAGCCTTTTGCAGGTAGAATGGGAGTTGTGCAATTGTAATTCCCAATGAAAAGGAGTACAAAAGCTTTGAGTTTTGTCCATGGTCATTCAATTTTAGTTATGCAAAAAAGACTCCAACCTTTCCCCCTGCCAATGGGGCCTCCCAAGATCCACATTACAGTTGCTACATTGAGGCCCAGATTTACCAGAGGCTTTAGCAGAGATTTAGCCTGTGCAAAACCATTATCCTGACCTATGATTGTTCCATGTGTTTGTACAGTATGTATTTTCACTGAAGGTCATGATTTTTGTTTTGTTTTATGTTAAACCTGTGTGCCAAAACCTTAAGTCTGGTCCTGCGTGTATCTCAGGTGCAAGTATGCCTGAATGTAGCGTTTGTCTTATAGGGAAAAAAACACATTTGCACATATCTATATGGATATGAATAGCCTAGGGCTCAGACAGGTCTAACTGTGTGTGCCGTGTAGTGACCTGAAAACTCCAGTTAAATTCCAAGAACTCACAAATGCTGTTTTATTTCAATGCACCGTCAACCATGAAGCAACCAGGGAAATGTCCCTGAGTCAACCTCATTACAGAACTGACTTGTGGAGGATGTTAAGTATCAGTATTTTGTACTGACTGAACGTAATATCAAAATATACTCAATCCACTAATCGGTGTGTGATGTCTATGGATCCTTTCACTTCAGCCATCTACACAAAAAAATCACTTTAACGTTGATCATTCTTTATATATTTATTCCATAGGAACTAAGATACAGTGCTAACAAGTGCCAAAAAGGTTTGTGTGTTCCCTGTAGATCAGAATGTGTGTGTATATATATATATATATATATATATATATATATATGGAGTTGCTCCAAAAGAAATCTATGAAACCGCTTTACCAAAATAGCAGATGAAACTCCGCAGTGATGGCTTGCCAAAGGTATTTTCAAGTTGACCCAGTAGAACATTTAACATTTTGGTTGGATGTGTGTGAAAAAACATTCAGAAGCCGTGTTCATAATTGTGGGTCACAAACATTAAAATATTTTTAAAAATATGCAACTGACTACAAATTGTATGTTTCAAGTGGCATTTGTTTTTAGTTTATGGCCATGGAAACCATCCAACCAGGTCAGTCCAATTGTATGCCAACATGTGAGTATCAATGGAGAGTTGTCTAAACTTAAATGCCAGACGCATGGGGCAACTTTGAACAATGATGTTGGGCAACCACATAACCGGTTCCTTGTGGTCTGATTGGATGATCATGGTAATTTGCCTAAATGATTTAGTCAAATTAAAGTTTTCCAGAAATGTTTGCCAATCATGAGGAATGTGCCAGTACAACAATGCCGAGGATGGATTATTGCCCTGCAACTTTGCTGAGAATCATGATTTTATATCATGTACAGTCGTCATACATCTTAGCTTACATAGATGTTGAGCCTGCTTGAGCCGAGTCCAAATGCTGAGAAACTAAGGTAGGTGGCAGTATTGGTATGTGTTTGTAATAAATCGGCTAAATTAAGAAGTGAAGAAGAAACCACGAAGATGTCCCACCCTCTGAATTACAAGCGTTAGGTAAAATTTTGATGATCAAGGCATAGGACTTGTCAGAAGTGGCAGCGGATTTCATTTATTATAGGACCAAGACTTATTTCCAGAGGTTGGTGAACGTCTGCTGCTAATGGACATAACGCTTTGCCATCTATAAACGGGTGAGTTAGTGTAAATTTGGTGGCTAGCTAAGCTAACTAAGACGCGTCGTTTCGAGATAAATTTCTTCACTTTGTCAACTTATTTGTAGCAGGTATGTTTCATGATGCACACTAAACGAACCGAATTAGCTTTTTTATAATTACGTGCAACGTAAGATGGTAGTTGGTAGTGGTAAGATATACCTTTACCGTTGTAATCACGAGTTAGACTGATGGGCCTCAGGAAAGTTAGCTAACGCTAATCAGCCTATTAAATGTAATCAACAAGGTAAGCTAGCCATCGCAGCTGATGATCGCTTAAGAGATGGCTAGTTAGCTATTTGGATTAATAGTTGGACGTATTTCGTCATTGTGGTTAGCATATCCGTTCAGTAATCAGTCTTTTATTTGTGTAACATTGTTTTAACAATCTGTTTGTTTAACAAACAAACGTTACACGAAATTGATCTAATGACTAGATTAAACCATATGGACAGTGATTTATGCCTACGCCTACGTAACTGTAAATACACATTTGTATTTTTAGTAAGGTGCCAAAGACGCAGTTTTCAGGCAAGCACGAGAGGCCGCGTCAATATGTCAACAGTTGATATCTGCTGTGTGTTTGTGTCTAATTTGTCACAGGTGTTGGCCCTGTAAGAAGTGATGGCATAGAGATGTGAAGGGCACCTATCCGTGTCTGTTTCATATTTGGCCTCAGTGCTGTAGGGTTTGCGGCTCCCACCGCTGTTTTGATCCTCCTGGCCTAGCGAAAGTGGCTCACCCAGATCATTGTGTCTGAGGTATACTGCTGTCACGATTTCTTCAGTAAGACCTAAATAACACTTAAACACATAAGATGCCTTTAGGACTGGGGCGAAGAAAGAAGGCTTCTCCACTTGTAGAAAACGAAGAGGCGGAGCCAGTGCGGGCAGGCTTAAATGTGCCAGGCTTGGACGGCATGGATGGGGTAGGGGGCGGACTTGGGGAGGCAACTGCACAGGAGGGTCTGCCTCCCCCGCCCACCAGCTTGCGTCCTCGTCTGATCTTCCACACGCAGCTGGCACATGGGAGCCCAACGGGGCGCATCGAGGGGTTCAGCAATGTCCGGGAACTCTACGCTAAGATCGGCGAGGCCTTTGGAATACCACCAGCTGAGGTGAGGAACAGGGGACAGCCGGGGTCCCCATCTGCTGTCTAGACGTAACTCTCGGTTACTCGGGAGTCTTCTTCAGGTGATCATACATGGGCCGACTGTTCGAGCTATGTGGCTAGGCAACCACATAACCGGTTCCATGTTTTCTGATTGGATATTTATGATAATTTGCCTATGAAGTATGAACAAAAATTGGCCAATATAAATAAGAATATGCCATAACAATAATAAAGAACATTGCCCAGCAGTATTAATCAGAAAGTCGCTTTGTCAGCTTTAAGTTCACACACCATAGATAATGTTGATGCAAACGGTGTGTGTTGTCTGTCACATACGTTCCTAGGTGATGTTCTGCACACTGAACACGCACAAGGTGGACATGGACAAGCTGTTGGGTGGTCAGATTGGACTGGAGGACTTCATCTTTGCACACGTGAAAGGCCAGCGGAAAGAGGTGGAGGTGTTCAAGGGTGAGGATGCCCTTGGCCTCACCATCACAGACAATGGAGCTGGCTACGCCTTCATCAAGGTGAGCAGGAAATGTGTGTCCTTGTAGTTCTATCAGCACAGTGTTTATGGAGTATATGTCAAAGTTCATGAGACTCATTCCTAGAGATTATAAAAATATGAAATGATGTGTGCTCTTAGATTTTTATAAGTGTTTTAAATTTACTTAATTGGTGTAATTTCAGAGAATAAGAGAAGGAAGCATCATTCATCAGATCCAAGTCATCAACGTGGGAGACATGATCGTGTCAATCAACGGGCACATGCTCATTGGCTGTCGACACTACGAAGTAGCCAAGATGTTGAAGGAGCTGCCCAGGGGAAAGACCTTCGTCCTGAAGCTGGTGGAGCCCTTAAAGGCATTTGGTGAGTGTGTGCCCCTAAGGATTGGCTGTTAAGTCCCAGTTTAATTTCAGTACTGGTTCTTTACTTGGCCTTCAACACCTGTTTAATGATAAGCTCCAGATGGCACTGAAATGGCACTTGTGTTGTATGTCTCTGTGTAGTGGCAACACAGCACAAGTGGCGTTTGCACCAGTTCTGTGGACAATCAAATGGCACTCTCTAATGGTGCGGCATCACATTTGATCTTGGCTCTCTGATTATAAAGCAAGCACCTAAATTACAGCAACATCTACAGAGTAGGTTGTAACGCATTTCATTTGTTCTTGAAAGTGCAAACAAGGTCAGGAATGTATAATTGTGTAATGAGTTAGTTACTGCCATGGTCTCTCTTTCTCTCTCCAGAGAATTAGGTCACCCAGTATTAGTAAGAGTAATGCTAACTTCTGATTAACCGTATCAGTGACGGCAACAGTGTCACTATCCATTATCTGCTGGCGGTGCCTAGCCCTAATACCTGTACGTGTATGATGCCGTTTACGTGTATGGCCTGGCTGTATGGCTTTAGTGAACTTCCACTCTTAAGTAGTTGGTTAACAGACCAATTAAATGGTCCACCTTTTTGTTGTTGTTACAATCAGACATGATCAGTCAGAGATCAGGCGGGTCACGGTCCGGTGGGGTCCAGCTGGGCACTGGAAGGGGCACCCTGCGTCTTAGGTCAAAAGGTCCTGCCACCGTGGAGGAACTGGTAAGCTCATAATAGTTTTGTCCACAGCAAGGGCCATGTAAGCATTCAAAGTGGGTATTTAAAGCTTTGTGTATCTGTGAATTGCAAAATAGTAATTTCAGGCTCCTGTCTCATCGGTCATCCTCATGTTGATCTGTCCGTGTCTTAGCCATCTGCGTTCGAGGAGAAGGCCATTGAGAAGGTGGATGACCTCCTGGAGAGTTATATGGGGATCAGAGACAGCGAGCTTGGTAATGAACCCCACACTGTCTTCTGTATCTGACCGCCTCTGATAGACAAATACTTGGTGTGGTAACAAGACATGGACACAAAAGCATGGGTTTTATTTCACCTATTGGCTTACAATTGTGAATCACCTGTTGGCTACAAGTATGAGTTGTATTTTACCTGTTGTGTTTTTTTTTTCTTTCCGTGACTCACGCTCCTTTCATTCTGTCCTCTCCTTTTGCAGCGGCCACTATGGTCGAGCTGGGCAAGGACAAGAAGAACCCTGATGAGTTTGCAGAGGCCCTGGACGAGACGCTGGGTGACTTTGCCTTCCCTGACGAGTTTGTTTTTGACGTCTGGGGCGCCATTGGCGATGCAAAGGTCGGCCGGGTGTAAAGAGTCAGGAGTCTGGAGCAAGAGGAAGCAGGGGGCTCTGTCTCACCCTGTGGCTGTGGTGAATCTATGAAGATGCACTACTAGAAATCACTCTAGTACCTTTATGAAATCTGTTTGTTTTTTGTTTTTTTGCTCTTATGTTGTTCGTTTGCTTCAGCTGTCTACCCTGTCTACTCAGAACCTGTTCCACTGGGAGGTTTCACATGGGGACTTCTCTCCACTATATGGGAGAATTATCTCTGACCTCTTGACACTACTTTCCCCAAGTGGGTTTTTATTTTACTTTTTTTTTTTTTTTTACCAAGTGTCATTCTGTGCAGAGTCCCAAAATTGTGATGGACATGTAATCCAGATGAACAGTAGTGAACTAGTCATTAACCACCATTTTAAAAGTGTTGCTTTAGTTCTCCTGACTTTAAGAAAAAAAAGTAACATGAAGTTAAAGTTAACTGATATTTAGCAGCTGTTTTTATCCAAAGCGACGTGGACTCGCAAACATGGAAAGATAAGAGATAAAATATGCCGCTGGGAGACTTTTGATAAATAAGAAATTAAATATGGCGCTGGGAGACTTTTGTTGTTTTACAGGCCCTCTGACGGTGGCTTCTATAAACTGTGACTCTTCCCTTTGCACTGTGTCACAAGGCGCTGTACCAGCTGGTTTGCACCTGCACTGCGGCCGCTCCCATGCTTACTGCGCAGCACTGGACTGGAACCGTCACCACTGAGCCCGATCAGAGCCGTGCTGGACAGGACGGGACTGGACTTTGCAGTGCTGTGCAGTGACCTTTGAGCACTGCATTAGGTCAGTGCAGCCTATGGACCACTTAGTGTGTGACCCACAGAGACCTAAACTATAAACCGATGAAGCATGTGCTGACTAGGGTTCCTTTGAGTTTCTGTTTTTCTTTGATTGTTTCTTTTTTTTTAAGTGAGTGCGAGAGAGTGAGAGCAAGAGATATAGAGAAAGAGAACTATGAGGCCTTGGTGGACCAGTTGATTTGGCAGCATTTGTTAACTCCCCAGTTCATTACATGGAGAAGTTGCATCACAGACATTCGAGATGGGGGCCCTGATTTGAAAGACAAACAAGGTCTTCAGTGTCAAACACGTGTTGCAGAGGTAATTGTCATTGCTGGGCAAATGGTCTGATCATAAATCTACATGAGTGTGTAAGATCTAAATAAATTGTGTGAGTAACGCTGACACATTAGCCAGTTAGTCTGAAGTCTTAACTTGTCTCACTCATTTTTATATATTTACAATTACTATTACGTATTGTATTGTTATATTTATATTCATTTTTAAATCTGGTCGTTTGTCAAGCAATGGGAATTATATTTGCTACATATGTTTTACACTTAAGACCAAAGACTTTATCTGTCTTTCAAATTAGGGGCCATAGCGCTGAGCAGTACAAATGACAAACAGGCTCTGACTAATACTCCCGTGCTCCTCGTTACCTGTAAGGGGCGTAAGACAACCATTCCATAATGCCAAACTGAAGGAAAACTCACTGTTTTAGGCAATCAGTGTGACTACAGTATTATACCAAGATATAAATATTTTCAGTGTATTTTCTTAGCAGAAGAAAGGTTTACAATGTGTTACAAAGGTTTACAGTGGCCTCTTAAGAGAACAGTATTGTGTCTTTATGTTGACCTCCTGTCATTAGAGGGTTCGTAGTGTTGATGTGCTTGTCGGTCTTTTTTTCTTTTCTTTTTTTTTGGAGCGGGTCATTGGACTCGAGTCCTGATGTCCACTCCTTCTCCACTGCACCTTCTTCTGTAGGCCAAGCTGTGGCCAAAGCACTTCCAATGAGCTCAACCAACAGCCTACACAGTAAGGGGGGGATCACATTAGCCAACGGCAAGCGGCAGGTTTCCTATTGTTCTCTATGGTTGGGCAGCGGAACGGTGGCAGCGCTAGCGTTGAACAAGCTGAGGGTTGAACTTGGTTCAACTTTCAAAGCACAACGCAAGCGTATTCAATTGACAAACCGTTTGTGTTGCTTAGGAAAGAGACACAACTTATTATGGTCTGAGCGTTACACTACGTTCGCTTGTCGCTGGCTAATGTGATCCCCGCCTAATGCTGTGTGATTCAGGGCTAGGAGAACAACCAAATGCTAACGCCAGTCGGCAACTCAGTAGCTTATGTGATGTGCAGAGAGATCGTGTCATGACAAAAAAAAAAAAAAAAAAACAAAACACACACAAAAAAAAACACTGATCATAGAGCTGAATGCAACTTGACTTGGAATCTTTTATATAAACTGTGTAGTTACTTTATATACATCATACACTCTGTGATGATAGTTTTGTATCGGTTGATTTTGGTTTGTCTTTTTCTGTCACTCCTCAGTGCTTTTTCAACTATACTTAACTGAGTATTACTGTCAAATAGCTCTATGTTAGAAACTGTAACACTGAAAGATTTATTGTCTTGAAGGATTTTCTTTTTACACTGTTCCGCTGTTACAAATCATAGTGGCAATAATGATAATGGGATTGATTACAAGGACCTCATCATCTTTTTAACCATGTTACAAAATGAAGCAAAAAAGAGTACCATTTTTGAATGGTCAATATATGACGAAAAATGCCGCATTAAAAAAAAGGAAAAAATAAGTTTGTAGTTGTGTTTTATGGTGATGTCATCATTTACAAAACATCAACAAGTGGTGTGTCATGCGGTCTGCGTCGTAAACAGCATTATTTAGTTCTTTCTGATGCCATCAGGGAAGGGTCATCAACGTGTGTGTGTGTGTGAGGGAGTGAGAGAGCTAGAACCTCATCTGTGAGCACAGATAAGTGACTAAAAAAAGATAATGTCATCATTTGCTCTTTTGAGTAAACTGGGAAAATAACAAACTAGTGTGTTATTACACTAGAGTAGTGCCCAGGCATGAGTGATGTTGTAAAACCACCATGGACTACCTCCAATAATGTTAAGCCCGTTTCAGTGAAAAAAAACAGATCAAGCTGAAATCATTCAATTGCATGGGAAAGAAGGAGTCTTGGCTTTACCCAATTGGCCCTAGTCTCAACTATTACAATGTGTTTTGGCAACATATGGTTACAGTCTATATGCCTATGAGGCGGTGCCGTCCCAGACTTTGATCCTAGCCCTGGGGGTGTACGACAAAGCGAGTACACCTAAGATAATGGAGAAGGGCTGAATGCAAAAGGATATGCTACAAGCATCTAACTGAGCTATCAGAAGGCTGGTAAAAGAGCCTGTGTTTTTATTGTATTCTAGAACCATCACAGCCCCAGGGTCCTGTTCAGTACAATTAATTACTTAATTAATAACTAATTCATTCTTATAACCCGCTTTGGTTATAAAAAAATTCTAAAATGACCTTGAAGAAGAAATATATATACAGTATATATTTATGTTGTTGTGTTTTGTCTTTTGTTCTTTCACTTTTATTACAATATTGTGTAATATGACAGCCTTTTTAAATGTTCTCATTCTTGTTCATTTTTATTGTCAATTGACCTGCCTCAAATGGAAAGGACGGTACAATTCTAATGCTTCATAAATAAAAGTGACATGACAGTCAACCGCTCACCGAGTCCCCAAAACAGTACTGTTGACTGCAAACAAGTCAGAAGTGCTTTCTAAGTAGTGCTGTTGGTTTTGGTGGAGCCTTTAAGGCTGGGTGGACATAAACAGTAAATGTTTTAAGGGCGTGTATGGTGACTATGCTCTCATGTTTAGATCAGATGGCCAGATGAGCTGTACTAGGCTGTGAACACTCTAAAGAGCAGGTTGGGCGTTGGGGTCAGACCAGTTCTTCCAGTCAATCTGTTGACCAATACCATAGTGGACAAGCTCTGGTATGGTGACAAAAGCTGAGAGAGATGCAGCGAACTACAGGTTATAGAGGGAGAAAATGGAGCTTTGAAACATACTTAACCCAGACAAACAGCAAGGAAAGGGGATCCTTTTTGTTCAAAGAGAATCTTAGTGCAGCTAGTGGTGCCGCCGTTCCCCTTCGACCGAGGGCTCTCTCGCAGCCTGGCGGGGCCAACCCGCTCCTCAGCGTCAAGTCGGCTGAGCTGAGGCGGCGGGCGATGTCCTCGCGCTCCAAGTCGGCGCTGGAGGACGAGCTGTCGTGCCCGGTGTGCTGCGAGATCTTCATCGACCCCGTGGTGCTCCAGTGTAGCCACAGCTTCTGCAAGAACTGCCTGCAGCAGTTCTGGAACAAGAAGGCGGCCAAGCGCGAGTGCCCCCTCTGCCGCACCAAGTGCTCGCTCCAGGAGCCCACGGTCAGCCTGGCTCTGAAGAACGTGTGCGACAGCCTGCTGAAGGAACAGAAGCTCCAGGCCGCCGCCGCAGCTGGGGCCAGCGGAGAGGCCAGTGGAGGCGCAGGGCCTCCGGAGCTATGTCCGATACACGGAGAGCCCATCAAGCTGTACTGCCAGGAGGACAACGAGGTGCTGTGCTGCATCTGCCAGACGTCCAAGAAGCACCAGGGACACAGCGTCTGTCCAGTGGTGGAGGCCGCCCAAGACCTGAAGGTAGGTCCAAGAGAGAGAGACTGAGAGAAAGTGCTTTGAATTTACTGTGGTGCTGGACGTACCCAGGGTGTGACAGAAGGAATCTGAGTGAGACAGACTCAAGGTGTGTGTAAAGACCATGTTGTATTACCCAGCTGACCTTCTCATATATGCCAGCGCTCAGTGTTGCAGACATTGTCTGACATTCTCTTTATTGCAGCCTGTCTGCTCGAGTAGACTCATTGTGTTGCTCAAATGAGTTTTGGACAAATGTAAAAAACAAATGAATCGAACGTTGATCAAACTGCTGTCAGGCACCTTTATGAAAATGTCACTTCTCTGACTGATTAAGAAACAAATGGGCTGGGCACATACACCTTCTGTAAAAATAATCAAATGTTGAGAAGCAGAAAGTGAGCCCATTTGAGTTTTTTTTTTTTTTTGCTTAGTTTTGACCATTCATTGACCATCTTTCAATCATACCACTTTGCTTCAATGTCTAAAGATAATGATGGAATGTAGAGATAAGTAACATGTTTTCAAATGGTCATAGTGTATGTGTGTGGCATGTATGGTTGTTTATATCAAGTTTTGCTCCACATTCTTTATTAATTCTTTCCTGTGTCTTTCTTTAGGAACAGCTCAGAAAAGAAGTGATTCCTTTGAAGAAGAGTCTTCGCGGGCTCTATGTAGCTAAGCAGGAATGTGATGACATGACAGTATACATAAAGGTATCAACATGAAGGGCACTTCTCAGAAAAAAAAACAGAGTGTGACATCAATGGTTAGACATCAATGTCTAACATAATTGACATTTGGTGTCAAACTAATGAATGCATCAGAATAACATGACCCATTCTGTGTTATCTAAAAATCAGTATAAATCTATTTACTGTGTAGTACATTATTGATGACAGCGGCAAAATTGTGGGCTCTCTTGGCAGAATCAGAAACAGATGACAGAGAGGCAGATAAAGGAGGACTTTGCGGAAATGTATCAGTTCCTGCAGAAGGAAGAGGCGGCCAGACTCGCAGTTCTGGAGGAGGAAGAGGAGCAGAAGAATCAGATCATGAAGAAGAAGACCGACAGCATCACACGAGACATCCTCACCTTCTCTCAAGTGGTCATTGCCATCGAAAATGAGATCGCCACCAGCGACACAAAATTTCTTCAGGTTTGTGATGCTCAGCTTTTTGCAGGTTTTTCATTACTTCAAGGATTTTTTTAATTGGACTGATTCATACGGTACATTTTTCCCAATAACAGAATTACAAGAATACCACCAAGAGGTGAGTGATTTGACCCATGGTTTTGTTTGGATTACACATACTAGCTGGCAGGAAAGCCCCCCACCCCACCCCACCCCACCCCACCCCACACATACACACGCACACACACACACACACACAAGCATGTGTACAGACACACTCTCACTCTATTGACAGAAAAATACCCTCATTACAGAGCCCAGATTACACAGCAGGTGCCAGAGAGTGTTCCTGGAGTGCTGATCAACACTGCCAAGCACCTTGGCTCTCTTAAGTACAGAGTCTGGAACAAAATGCAGTCTCTTGTGGAGTATAGTGAGTATGGCATTGACATTTTGCAAATGCATGGACATTTTAAGTTCTTTTTTTTTTTTTCAAGTTTAACCATACAGAAATGTAAAGTCAAAAGTCCAAGTGTTTTCAAGCATCCAGAGCTGAACTCTGGTAATCGCTTTAATCTGGTTTCTGGCAGCCCCTGTGACATTGGATCCCAACTCTGCGTACACCTGGCTCACCATCAACAGAGACCTGACCAGCGTGACCAACAGTGGCAAGGTGCACAAGCTGCCAGACAACCCCGAGCGCTTCGACCACTTCGTATTCGTGCTGGGCTCCGAGGGGTACATGGCCGGGCGCCATGCCTGGGAGGTGGAGGTCGGCGACAAGCAGGACTGGGTGCTGGGCGTGGTCAACGAGTCCGTGGAGCGAAAGGGCAAGATCTCAGGCTGCCCCGAGGGCGGCTTCTGGACCATCTCGTACTCGGATGGCGAGTACACAGCCATGACCAGGCCTCGGACGCCCCTCTGCGTCAGCGCACCGCTGCAGAGGGTCAGAATTCAGCTGGACTACGTGGCAGGTGAGGTCAGCTTCTCCAACCCCGTGGCTATGACACCCATCTACACGTTCAGTGACCAGACCTTCACTGAAAGGATGTTCCCTTTCTTCTGCCCCGGAGCCAACATCAATGGCAACAATGGCAGCCCGCTGAAGTTGTGCCCTGCAAAGGTTGCTGTGTGGAATAGCGCCACCTGGTGACGAGGAGAACTGCTCATACTTTATTTGACTTCCTGTGCTAAAACTAATTGCAACCTTGATTCAATGAGTTGATATTTTCCTTGTGTGTGTTAAGAATTGATTGTAAAAGTTTGATTCAAAGGTTAACTAATAGGCTAGTGACAAATAGTCAGAAAGGGCTTTAGTTTTTGAGATACCCCTACCGGAGGTAGAACTAAACCCAACAATGTTTTTCCTCATCTCTAAGGTCTCCCATATATGAAATGGATTCTTGGCTAAAAATATTTTACTGCTAAGATTGTTAAATTAACAGATATTGTTAGACACCCCAAAACCAAAAAAGGACTAAAATATAGCCTGTCCGTATTGGAGTTCAGGCATATAAATTACTGCAGATCAATCACACAAGCTCTGAGAGCTTTGAAACTTGGCATGTTCATAGTCAGGAAGTTGCTTTACCTACTAGAAAAGACTGGATGTGAATATCTTGATGTATGGAATGAATAGAGACCTGTAAACATACACGTAAAATAAGCGGACATGCAAAAAATGAATATCTATGCAGAATGTTTTCATTTACTTTGTAGATGCTTTACCAGGGATAATCATAGAAACACATATGATGGCTTGTTGGAAAGGTGGGGTTGTTCTGAATCCAACAATACCAAATATGTAAATATAGTATGACGAATCAGGGTGTTCTGTCACTCAATGTATGAGGTGTCCAAAATAAAAAAAAAAAACGGAACACTGGCAAAATACAGTCTTAAGTCCAAATCACATTATCAGTGGTGTGAAGAATGTTGACATTCATTGTTACTGCAAGGTAAGTGCTGCTCTATATTTACATTTAATAATGATACATTTCATATGTCCCAGTATTAAACAATTCATATGAAACAGAGATCCAACTGAATCAGGTTAACATTGGAATGGAACACCTTTATTAAAATATTTATATTCACTTGAATTTTGTTTTGGTCAAGTCATTACTGAATAATGGAAAATAATATTGTTAGCTTTTGTCTGTCCAGACCAGCAGTGGACACAGTGGCCTACACTGCTTACTTCACCCCTTAGTAGCTAAACAGTTACAGCGGGGAAAATAAGTATTGAACACGTCAACATTTTTTTCAGTAAGTATACTTCCAGTGAGGCTATTCGCATAAAATTTTCACCGGACATTAATATTAACTTAGGTAATCCACACATACATAAAAATCCAAACATTAATGTCTAAAAGTAGTGTTATGAGTAAAAAAAAGTCGAATGGCACAGGGAAAAGTATTGAACACGCTAAGAAAAAGCAGTACACAAACGGAAGGAATGGCAAAGAACAAACTGGAATCTATAAATAGTTAGAGAAATTATCCCTCCTATCTGTGCAAATTGATATAAGCTGGGTTAGTACATACTGGTGGGCTATAAAAAGGTTTTTTGTTAGCAAGGTGTCACAAGTAACATTTCATGATGGGTAAAAGCAAAGAGCTCTACCAAGATCTTTGCAACCTTATTGTTGCAAAACATATTAATGGAAATGGTTACAGATGCACTTCAAAACTTCAGAATCATCCAGCAAGCAGTATTGGAGCCATTATTTGCAAGTGGAAGAAACATCACTGCCATGCAGGATCTCCTCGCAATATTTCTGACCAGGGAGTCAGAAGGATAGTCAATTCTAAGAGCCAAGGACCACTCGGAGAAAGCTCCAGAAAGACTTGAAGGCAGCCAATTCAATTAAATTCAATTAAACAGTTCTGGAAGTAACTAAAGATCAGGATTCACAAGAGGGACCCCTGGAATCTGTTTAGAACAATGGGCCAAAATCACACCTGATACTATGACTAATACGTTTTGTCATACAGGAAATGTCTGGAAGCTGTCTTTACAAACAAAGGTTTTTCCACAAAGTATTGAAGAAATTTCAGTAGGCACGTTCAATACTTTTTTCCTGTGTCATTCCACTTTAATACACATAACTCTTATGTTTGGATTTTTTATATGTGTGTTAATATAATGTGTGGTGAACATTTCGAATAGACTCACTCGAAGTTTAAGCTAATTACTGAAAAAAAATAATAATAAATAAATAATATATATATATATATATATATATATATATATATATCCACCATATATTTATTTTACCTGAATATATTTGAACTTCCAAATTAAATGGCAAAATGAATGTCAGACGAAATGTAAAGTTTGACTGACTGGATTTTGTATACAAAACATAGTGAAAACTGTCTAAGGTCACTCTCACTCTCCCTTGCTAAAGAGCTAAATGGTTTAGTCCGCCTGCACGATTCATAAGGTATCTTTTGTTTATTTAGTTGATCATCGCTAGACTAGTGGACCGCTAATTGTTGTGCTGCTGGTGCAATGTTTTCTCAAAGAAAGGTGAGCTCAAACGTCAAAACACGAAATCCCATGGTGTTTGCTTGAATATCTCCGCTATCATTAGTGCTAAAACGAACTGAGACAACCCATTGAAATAGCGGAAAATACACTTTCATAGGTTAGGCTACACATGTACTGTAATCTGATGCATCTCGTGATCCAGCTCCATTTCCATCACTTTCAGAAAGACTGCATGGCGCCAGCTTGATTCATGTCCTGTTGTAGGCTACATGCTGATCATTATCACTAGGCTAGTGGTTTAGGGCGCGATTTCTTTTCTCTCCCTTTCTGTTTTCGTTAGTCTTAACTTTTTTTTTTTACTCAAGTAACGGATGGGATTTTTTTATGTAGCGAAGTACAATACTTCACTCAAAATGTAATCAAGTAAAATTTAAAATACTTTAAAAATTTTATAAACTACTTAAAAAATACAAAATACTCAATACAGTAACGTGAGTAAATGTATTTCGTTACTTTCCACCTCTGAACAGTATTGTCCAAAGATATAAAAGTGAGGACTCAATTCTTTGACTGATAGCTATGACAACATACTAAAGACCATTGCTGAGCAAGAAGGTGTGTCTATAGTTCAACACAAGAAATATAGATCCTGGAAACTAAAGGAAAAGCTGATACAGCATTACAAAGACAGGCTTGCATTTGTTCTACGTCCAAGACAGTCAGATCTGATCTGCTCAGATATGACCATATTGTGCACTGAGGGAAGCTGCTAAACTCACAGAAATAACAGTAGACTGAGACTACACTTCCACAGACAAGTCAGAGTCTTTCTGAAATCCAAATATTACACAGGGCTGCCGACATATTGAGGAAAAGCATGGATCAGGTAGAGCATGACAGTGAGTAATATGTCAGCAGTGACTGTCTATTATGTTTCCAATGCAGCAAGTATGTACCCAACATCCTGTATGACTTTGTGAACTGTTGTGTTGATTAACATGCCCACAGAAATGACCAAACATGTGATGACCCAGCTTCAAAGGAGAATCTGTGTGTTATCGCAATTTGTCATGATCTCATTGAACAGAGCTGTCACATCCATACGCCAATCACACTGGGACTTCCCATTTTGATACATCATGAGTTTGGTAGTGAGACAGTCATCAATGAGCTCAGTGCAATGGGACACTGTATTTCCTATACATTTTAGGCACTTCTCACATCTTTTGCAGCAGACCAGATATCAAGGACAGAGGGTGGTGTCTACATGCCAACTGGCCCCACTGGAGTTGCTGAACATGGAATTTGTGATGCAGCCATCAGCAACTTTGACCAAAATGAAGACACCCTGGATGTGAAGCGTAAAAGAATGGACAAAATGTACCTGTATACAAGTTTATCTCCATCCATTCATATCAATCGTGTTTAAGGTGGTGAGGGACCTCTGAACCTGAGGGAACCTGTGCTAGGCATTTATCTGCTGTGGACACTTGGCCTTTTCGGAACACAACAGACATCATAGCATGAGTTGTACACTTCCCATCCAGGGTGTCTTCATTTTGGTAAAAGTTGTCGATGGCTGCATCAACAATTCCATGTTCAGCAACTTAAGTGAGAACAGTTGGGATGTAGACACCACCAGGGCCGGCGCTAGCCATTTGGGTGCCCTAAGCACAAATGCTTGGTGGTGCCCCCAAGCCCCCAACCCCCACCAAAGGAATAACAACCATTCAGAATTTCTTAGGTTCTCTTTATTTACAAAATCAGAGCTGACTTTAAAAGGCCCTCCCAAGACAATTTCCACACATCAGCATCTAAAATGTGAGCTGACCATAGAGCAGGATCAGTTGGAGGGGGCAGATGTCTCTGCAGTGTCACTTGCTGATGGCCCCTCAGTGACAGGACTCACTCTGCCTTCAGAAGCAGATGCGGTTGTGTGTCGACTTGTATCTGTACCTGGGCTATTTGATGATTGTTGGTCAGGGCTGAGTGCTGTTGCAGAGTCTGCAGAGCTGGTTGGTGGCTGGTGTTATGGACTAGAACTGATGGTTGATCTAATTCTTCCTCCTGGCCTTGAGTTGCTCCTTGCATGCATCTTAGCATTGACCCTGTATTCAGAAATACAAGACAAAATATTCAGGGATTCTACTGAAATGCATTTTTGATTGAACCATCATACAAAGATATTGCACACCTTAGGCTAGTCTTTTAGGTTTATATAGGCCTGTGTCACATGTGACACTATGTGAAAATGTAAAATTCAAAACTCTATTTTACCTTTAAAAGAGGTCTAGGCACAATATAATAATTCGGTACATAATTTGACAACTCTGTGAATATGGAAATCTTTTTTTTCTAATTGCAGTTCCACCAACACATGTCGCCCTCTATGAACCTCTTGAAAATAACCACATAGAACAACAACTAAACTTATCTAAAGCTGTCTAATTTGGCAAAATCACATCAAGTTCAGTTACAGGGTTTTTCCAAAGTTCACCTTAACAAGAGCCGTTTCCTACTCATCTAGGCCTACGTTATGAAAGTGTCACTTGTAGCGTTACTTTTTCACTACACAATCAGATCGTTTGATCATAATTGATAACAAACGCCGAAAAAGCGTCCTGAAATGCAAAGCAAACTAGACTAATAGGCTAACGTTATCTGACTATATCTGATGGCTAAAAGAAATAGCAAGCCCAGTTTAAGCATAATCGGAAATACCATTGCTAGCTAGCAACCTGAGGAATTGCTACCCGATTGCTAACGTTAACAGAAAACAGCCGAGTGCATTCAATAACCCATAATCCATATCCACAACGTAAAATAACTAGCTAGCCAGCATCAGTCAACGTAACACTTGAACATGAACATGGCTAGTAGGAGCTTACGTTACAAAGTTTAAAGCATAGACATGCATACACGCAAGGGCCACAAAACTATCTTTTTTTTTTTATTATTTAAAACATTGTCTTACCTGCAAGCGCCGCGCGAGTATCAAGCCTCTTCTTTTTCCTTTTTTCCGCCCCCGACTCTTGAGGCCATGTCAAAGGTGTCTGCCTAAAGATTGAGGCGTAATCGAACAGACCACTGGGAGGTGGGGGAGGGGGGCACCAGAGCGAGACTGGAGAGAGGGCCGCACAGGAGATTCACCTTTTTCTCGGCTAATTTAGTCTAGGCCTATTACATTTGTATTGCTTTTGCATATTAACATGCTTTAGACATATTTTATTTGTTATTTATACTAGTAGCCTATTGTGATGATTTTTCACGACCAAGATTGTATTGGTGCCCCCCAGGCACTTGGTGCCCTACGCGCAGTGCGTGATGTGCGTGTGCGGAGCGCCAGCACTGGACACCACTGTCCTTGATCTATATTTCTTGTGTTGACTCACCTTCATGCTCAGCAATGGTCTTTAGTATGTTCTCATAGCTATCAGTCAAAGAGTTGAGAGTCCTCCCTTTCCTACCTTTGGACAATACTGTTTTATCAATGTCTTCAGTGAGCTTAATAAAGGCTTTGTTATAGACATTGGTCTGCTTTTTTATTCTTATCTATGGCTTCTGCTATATTTCATTTAGAGATGTAGTGTGCAAGGCATTTTATGGTATTTGGTATCATATGCAAAGAGATCTGGGCATGAAAGAATTTGAAGATGTACATCTTCATCAAGCCTTTCAGAAGCTGCCCGAAGGACCTTGTCTCTGGTACTTGCGACTGTTCCAGTTGAAATTGCTGTCAGAGGTTCTGGTTTAGAGCTGGCCTTCCCACAGATGAAACAATCTCTCTGTATTGGAAATTATGTTGTATCAGCCCTACTCAGCCTTCTTGGTGCAGATGTGCTCTCACTCAACATTTGCAACTTGCTGCTGCTCACTGATTTTTGTCTTACTGCAGTAGTTCGCTATACATGATACATGATATGAAACTGATTTTGGAGGAAATATCATCTGTATATAGAGCCAGAGTTTTATGGACATCATCTCTCTCTCTGCTGAGCAAGGGTAAGTATTTTTGCCCTTTTCAAAATGTTTCCCACAAGCTTTGGATCCAGTGTCTGTAAGACATTCTCTATAATTCAAGAGACTAGTGAAAAGGAAAAATTTCAGAATTTTCATTGAAATGCAAATTAAGTTCAATTACACATGCAACATTGGTCAGAGGGCTAAGTACTTTCTTAGCTAGAGAAAGTAGTTTCTACAACTAACTGTTAGCTACTTAGGGGTGAAGTAGGCAGTGTAGGCTCTAATGTCCACTGTTGGTCTGGACAGACAAAAGCTAACAATTTTATTTTCCATTATGCAGTAATGACTTGACCAAAACAAAATGCAAGTGAATGTAAATATTTTAATAAAGGTGTTCCATTCCAATTTTAACCTGATTCAATTGGATCTGTGTTTCATATGAAATGTATCGTTATTAAATGTAAATATAGAGCAGCACTTACCTTGCAGTAACAATGAATTTGTCAACATTCTTCTCACCACTGATAATGTGATTTGGACTTGAGACTGTATTTTGCCAGTGTTTCATTTTGGACACCTCATACATTGAGTGACAGAACACCCTAACTTGTCATACTATATGTACATATTTGGTATTGGATTCAGTACAACCCCACCTTTCCAACAAGCCATCATATGTGTTTCTATGATAATCCCTGGTAAAGCAGCTAAGGTAAATGAAAACATTCTGCATAGATATTCATTTTTTGCATGTCCGCTTATTTTAGGTGTACGTTTACATGTCTCTATTCATTCCATACATCAAGATATTCACATCCAGTCTTTTCTAGTAGGTAAAGCAACTTCCTGGCTATACACATGCCAAGTTTCAAAGTTCTCAGAGCTTGTGTGATTGATCTGCACTAGTTTATATGCCTTAACTCCCATACGGACAGGCTATATTTTAGTCCTTTTTTGGTTTTGGGGTGTATAACAATATCTGTTAATTTAACAATCTTAGCAGTAAAATATTTTTAGCCAAGAATCCATTTCATATATGAGAGACCTTAGAGATGAGGAAAAACCATTGTTGGGTTTAGTTCTACCTCCGGTAGGGGTATCTCAAAAATGTGGGGCCATTGTCACTAGCCTATAATACACATATGATTCTGCCAAAGAGGGTTCATTAAATGTTACACAATAATTGTGCATACATGTGACACAATAATTTTAAAACTGTAGTTACATATATTTCAATGAACAGAATGGGTGCAGCTCATCTACTGTCAGGATCCCACAAAACAACAGGCCTATAATTGTACAAAGATGCATTGAGGTGGACAAATAAGTTACCGTAACTCAGGTTACGGGGACGCTGGCGAGACACGCCGCTCCGTCTGGCATCATGTTTTTGTTTGTTTTTATGTAATGTTCGTAATTTTATGTAATGTCATGTTTATTTTTTGTATTTGTTTGTCTAGTTAAATGTTTTCCCTATTTATTTACGCTATTTTTGATAGTTTTCGTGTTATTCTTAGTCCTTTTTACTTCTTCTAAGTCAGCTGATGTCGTTGACATTTGTCCATTGGGAGCTTGCTATGGCTAGCTTTTGCCCTAGCTTGGCATCGGACATCCTTCCATCTATCCGTGAGCGGTGCAGATCTCTCGGGACAGCTGGACCTAGGCTAGCTACTCTGCGAAAGCTGCTGCCAACTGCAGACTAACGTTAAAGTCCCGAAGGCAAATCATGTTAATTTTTGGCATACTATACAACATTTTTAGGGGTTTTGAAGGGTGCTGAATTCAAATCCTCTGTATGCCAGGCTCAAAAATGTCCCATAATGCCTCAAAATTGAGAAATCCAATATGACCGCCACCGCCAGGTCAAAATCTAATTAATCACTTATCTTTTGGACTGTACAAGGTAAAAACCTGAATGTAATGTGCTTTTATAGGTTTTCACATATAGGGAATTCAATGCCATGCTCAGATTTAAGTTCAAAACTAGAGAAAATGCTTGAAATTAATGTACATGGTTAAAATTGTTGTCTCTGATAATGAATAATTCATGAAAAAAGAGGACCATGAAACAGGTTGATGGCTTTCTGAAGAATTTACTTGAAACATGTTTAGAAGCAAGGTTGATATTTTAACTATCTGTATTTTAACTATTTATTTAGTATTTGAATAAAATGTTTGAAACTCTTAAGCTAAATGCCGAACTGTTACTACTAGATTTGTCTACTAATGAAATATTGTACCTAAGGCTATTGTTTTGATGTCCAGTGTGCTTTTTGCCCATCCCACCCCTACCCTTACCCCTACACACACAAATACCCATATGTAACCCTGAATGAGGCCACACCCTCTACCTATACACTGAGGAGGTGCTTGTGAATTATGTCGCTCCCCTCACATGATGCTCAGCAGTAACAGGTAAACTATAACATAATATCATAACAATTTGTTTAGGACCATGTACTGTAATACGTCTGTAATAGCATGTGAAGATTGTTATGTGAGGATTATGTATAGGCTAACTGAATAATTAATATATAAGAAACTAAAAACACGTTAGCTAGTTAGCCTTTGTGAATAGGAAGAAGCTAACTAGAGCCTCCACTCTATTGATCTATAACTATTGATCTTATATTAAGATTAAAAAATCAATTTGTATTGTTTTTAGTATGAAAAGACCTAGCGCCCTCTCAAAAGATCATTTTGACTTAATTTAAGAAGACTAACTTATTTTAAGGAGGCAAGACAAATTTGCTCAACGCACTGGCAGACAAATTTGCTTGTTTTCAAGATGAGATGTCATGTTTTAAATTAAGTCAAATGATTTCACAAGAAAGCGCTAGGTAAGTCTCTTTATACTGAAAACAATACCAACTATTTTTTTTAGTGGGTTTGATCCAGCAAGCCCACTATTGTTCTTCTTAAGTTTTCTTATATATTATTCCTGTTCACCCACTTTTTGGACGAACTACTGCTCCTAGACCGTTTGAGCTATCGATGCAGTTCGAACTCCAAAAATTCAGGCCCGAACCGGTGTAACTTGCTTGTTACTTTCGTGTCACTGGCCCTTGTCGTTTTCGCGGTATTCCCGTTTTTCTGTGTTTTTGGGCCCCATTGAAATGAATGGCGGAATGTTCAAGGATTCTAATTCCGATTGTGAAATCACAGCTCTAATTGTTTAAGCTTGCACCTGGCAGAGTTCTAAGCCATCTGGCAATGTCTAATGGGCTGGGCTGGGCTGTCTGTGTATATGAAGGTGTGTGCATGTAACCTTTGACCTGTATGTCCGATTTTCATGAATGAGGTACCATTGGAATCCTCGAATGAAGCCCAGTTCAATGCCATGCCAGCACCAAGTGTAAAGGTCATGTAAAAAAAGATGGCAGAGCGTGAATGCGATTCAGTTGCTTCCGTAGCAGCAACTGGAATCCATGCATTTTCACAGAATTATTTTTGGAATCTGATCCCTTATCATACCTGTTCGTTAAGTACTTTCATTCATTTCGACTTATCGTGACTAAATTCAAGATGGCGTCGAACGGTAAAATTCCTTAAGGTACTGTCTGTATAAATCGTCTTGTAAATCAACTACCAGTGCTTTTTCAAAGTTCTCTATGTCTCGTTTTAAATGGCAAGGCCCTCGGAAGGCTACCAATGAAGTATGGAGCTACTTTGAGCCTCGTAAATGGTGTAAAACAGTGATTTATTTGCATGGCTAGGCCGATGCCCGAGGCACCACAACGAAACACTGTGTTGGTAGCATTGGCTAACTAGCGCCAGATTTCTGAGTGCAGGGGACAAGCCGAGGTGAGCTATGAGACATACATTCACACTCGTTATCATGTTTCAACACACTTTAGGTCAAAATCACACCGGAATTATCCTTTAAAGCCAACCTAACGATGAGTCCCTTCATGACGGTGTGTTGCAATGCATTCTGGGTGCTGTGCTGTGATTCGACGGCTCGTCACCTAACCCACCAAACAACGATGCTTGAACTAAACGTAGTAAAAACTAGAAATGCAATTCCGAGGAATTACATGAGGGGATGCAATCTGCTGGTTAGGATGTTGGTGGGGCTGTTGAGCTTGCTGCTAGCTGGTTGGTAGGGTAATTGTGATACCTGCAAAGGTGCTTTTGGAGTAACCAAATTTGAATCTTGTGTGACATGGCATTCTTGAGATATCACACTCAAGGTGTTTTTGACCTTGACATTTGACCTTCAACCTCCAACATCAACTCACTTCACCTTTGAGTCCATAAAAACACTCGTACCAAATTTGAAGCATGTACGTCAAGCCGTTCTGGAGATATAATGCTGAATGCATGAGATATGGCTGGGACTTTTATTTTGACACACAGGAAACACTTTAACAGGATGTGTAGTTCAGGTAGAGCTAGATTGTATGCTTAGAACCTGAGACAGTTGGATTTCTCACAGGTGACACCTGTGCCAGTGTTCTGATTAGCCTGGGAACTGCTCTGAGAACTACTTGGCGCAGCTGGCTCTATTATGACATCACAGCCCCCATTTAAGTCTATGGGGAAAAATACACTTTTAATTACAAATATCTCAAAAAGTATAAACTTCTCAAAAATGAAAACGGATAGGGACGGTAAAGCCTTAGAAGATCTAATGGAACGGTGTTTGAACCAAATTTGTACGTTAAGCGGTTTGGGCTGAATAGCGTGCACAAAAAGGTAAAAAGAAAAATAATAATAAGAAGTCTCCGGATTTCAATATTGGGGATGCCTCCCCTCTAATAAATCGCTACCAAGGCTCCAAATAGCAACACACTTACACCGTAGCATAATAAGGGTATCTACATGTAAACCGAAGCATTGAGAACTGTGCAAGTCTACAGGCAGTTTATTAAAAAGAAAAACAGTACCGTTTTCACATATACAGACGGGCGCCATCTTGGGAAAACAGAATCTAACTTATGAACGTGTCGGGTCAACGTCAACGATAAGTAAGTTAGGCTAACGTAAACGTTAGCTATTTGCTGTTGTCATATGCTTTACGTGATGGCCATTCATCACACTGTTTGGATATTACTTGGCAGTCTGAATCAGAATGACCTTAGCTCTCAGTAAGTTACAGTTTATTATAGTCATGTGATTTACATAAAGTAGTAAACAACAGTAATGTTAAACGTGTCAACAAGTTAGATTCTAGGTCCTATCCCACAAGCCACAATAGGGAACGTTCAAGTAAGCGTTAGCACATACAAACCTATTAATGTTAGCTAACATGCTAAGCATTGAAAAAAAATGAATGCGTTAGCAATAGCCACTGCTTTTTTTGAGCTGACAACTAAGCCCTGGAAATGCGTTAACGTAATCAGCCAAATTGACTCACTTCTTAAGACCCTTGGTATGGTGTTACAACGATGTGGAGTCGAAATGTAAATTGTTAGTATGGTTTTAATGTGTAAACAGCCCAACCGCGATTTTGCAATGAAGTGAATGGAGTCATTTTAGGTACTACTTTCACGAGGTCTGTAGTTCTGTCAAAATGTATCTTATCTTTGAACAGACTACATGGTTATCTTCCTTAGACTTCGTAGATGTAGTTACTACAATTTGGAGGCGAAATTCGAAGTGTAAATATGGTTTTAATTTGTAAACAGAACAACCGCGATTTTGCGAGCTAGAAAAAAGGAAGTGAATGAATGGTTACTGCTTTTCTGAGGGCTGGTGTTCTCATAAAATCGACGTAATCTTTGAAAAGACTACCTGGTTATCTTCCTTAGACTTCGTAGATGTAGTTACTACAATTTGGAGTCGAAATTCGTAGTGCAAAAATGGTTTAAATGTGTAAACAAGACGCCTGATGTTTAAAATATGTTAATGAATGGGCACAGTATTATTGTGTACAGTAATGGGCTATCAGTAGTATGTAAACAGTTCATGTGTTATGTGATTTACATAAACTAGTAAACAACAGAAATGTTAAAAGCTGGTATTGTGTTTCCTGAATTCTTACATTCAGGCATTCAAATGAAATGTAATTAAATAGCGTATACTCTATCAGTGTATGATGCTTGCATGAGGGAAACATCCCAAAACAACGGCACCCATATAATTGCTGTTGTTTTTTGTATTTCTCATGCAAGCATCATGCAACAAATGCGAAAACAATGAAACTATTGTAGGCCTAATTATATTTTACATTAGTAAAGCAGTACTCTGATGTGCATGCTTTCACAAACTTTTGTGAACAATCTTGGCACTTTAAACATTGACTGTTTTGAAGTGCATGTATAGCAATATAGTATAAAAATAATACTAATTGTGATATCATTACAATTTGATGGGGGGTGGGTTCATGTAGGTGGGCCCTATGACCCCAAAGTATGCCTTGACTGGGCCTCAGGTCAAAGATGTTTGAGAAAGGCTGATGTAGACGACAAAGCAGCAAGGAGGCGTCGTGTGATCATTTAAACAAGTTTTATGACGAGGTCGATGAGGGTGGGAAAAATCGTACATTTCTGTGCAAACTTTGCCCGCACTTCAGTCACATTGTCTTTTAAGAAAATGCAGTCCATTTTTCGGTTCCAGCAGCCAACAACCTCAGAACTGACCCTTCAGGCCTCTCAGGAGGCGCTGGCCTTCTAACCCAGTGACCACCATAGCAACCAGCATGATTGCCCTAGCAACCAGCATAGCAACCACAATATTTATGCGTTTTAGCTTATTGGATGTTGCGTTAATGCAGATAACTTTTGATCCGTGTGCCCGATTTTCATAAATGAGGTACCGTTGGAATCCTTGGATGAGGCCGAGTTCCATACCTCTGATCAAACCCACTCTTGCAGTTCCTCGGAACCGCAAATCTAGTTTATCTTGATATAAGATTAATGACACTTGGTTAGATTTTGCTAGATAAGCAGTTTTTGCAGTGTGAAAAGGGGATGAGCCCAGAGCCACAGGTCTGTCACCAGGCTGCAAAGACCTGGAGACCCCAAGCCCCCCTGTATGTTGATGTAGGCCACAGTGACCGTGCTGTCGGTCCTCACCATCACATGTTGGCCTCTTAGCCACGGTAGAAAGTGCCGGAGGATGAGGAGAGTGGCCCTCAGCTCCAGGATATTGATGTGCTGGGATAGCCAAGCAAGTCCAGAGACCATTGATGCCCTGACCATCGAGAACGGCGCCCCAGCCTATAGGGGATGCGTCTGTAAATACGACCCGGCGACGAATCACTGGTCCCATGCCCCTCTCGGTGTTGGCGGGATCTCTCCACCAGTGTAGGGCCCTGTGAAGCCTGCGGGACACAGTCACCTTGGCCTGGGAGGGCCTTGGGGCACAGGCCTAAGCTCAACAGGCACCTCTGGACTGGGCACATGTGAAGAAGGACAAGGGGGACTACCTGCACCATTGCCACCATAAGGCCCAAGAGGCGAAGGCAGAGTTTCCACTCCACCTGGAAAGTGCAGCATTGAAGCGACTGAGACATCTTGTGAAAGACTGCTGTCTCGCCCGGTGAGAGAGTCACGGATGCCCTCCTGGAGTCCAGGACCATACCTGGGAAGGCGGGAGCCTGCTTTTCTTGGGATTGAGGCACAAGCCTGCACCTCAGGGACTCAGGTACCCCTGAGGTCTAAAATAGGACCAAGGTCCCCTGTTCGCTTGGGTACAAGAAAATAACGGGAGAAGAACCCCGCTTGGGGGTCTGAACACCTGACTTCCCTTATCCCCCTTTTATCCAGGAGGGTGGATAGCTCTGCACGGAAGGTCTGAGCGTGCATGGCACTGCTCACCAAGGTAACCGTAGGTGCCCTCATCACACACAGTTTGGTCCTGAACTGCAGGCGATACCCATGGGTCATGGTGGAGAGCACCCATGGATCCGCTTCTAAGGCCAGCCAAGCCTTCCTGCATCGAGCTCAGAGGCGAGGCTGGCTGGCCCGCAGATTGTCAGGAACGATGAGGGCACCTGGAGGGGCCACGGCCACTAGCACGCTGGCCCCCCCGGGGATGCCTGAAGCCGCTGCCTGAAATCAGTCGCCCCCCAAGACGGATGCCCCAAGGTAGGTTAACTGAGGCATGAATGCTCTAGGGCGCCTAGCACCCCTGGCATGCCTACCAAGAGACCCTGACACCTCTTCTGCACAGCGGCGGCTGTCACGCGCCTGCTGCAACAGTGTGGTTGCCTGTGGGCCGAACATGGACCCAGGCTCCACCGGCACTCTCAAAAGACGCTCTCTGTCTGCCTGCTGGAGCTGAGTTTGAGACAGCCAGAGATGGCGTCTAGCTACCCAGAACTGAGCCAAGGAGCGGCCCGATGCCACTGCCTGCTTAGACACTGCAGCGAGGCACACAGAGGCTGACTGGAGCTCTCTCAAAGTAGTGGGATTACCGGAACTGCTTTGCAAGAGACCAGAGAGGTGTCGAACAGGCGGGCTTGCATCGCTGTGGGCCTATGCAACTTACCTAGCAGAGCCTCCATAGTCCTGCCATTGGCACTGAGGCAGGAGGGACCAAAGAGGGAGTTGGGAGAGGAGAAGAGGCGCTCCAAAGCTTGATCCACTGGGGGGAGCGAGCCACAACCAATCAGCCTTTCGCATGTTGGAAAGCACCTTAGGCTGGCCAGAACACGAAAAGTAGTTGGGGAGGAAAAATGGCAACAGACCAAGTCACTAAAGTCTGATAGGAGGGGAATGAGCGCCGCCACTGGGCGCTCAGTCATATCTGATGATGCAGATGCAGAGGCAAGGGGCTTCTCTGGAAGGGGAATATCAAGAGCCCTGCCAACGACCTCCTCAAACAGACGGGCCAGCTCGCCTCCCACGGGGCTGGCTGCACAGTGCAGTGCACAAGGTAGCTCCTCTCCCTCAGACGAGAGAACAGTCTCAACGTCCACAATGGCCTCCTCCAGCTCACGCGGACTGGTAGGAGGAGCAGGTTGGGGAACTGCAGGCCTTGTGCTAAGAGAAAACAGTGAGGCTGCTCTGGCCTCTGGCTACTCTTGCCATCTTCCTTGACGGCCCCTCGGAAACAGAACCCGTATGTTTACCAGAGAAAAAACGATAACGGGCTTCCCTTGTGTGCATAGGCATAATAAAACAATTCATGCACGACTGGGGGGCGTCCCTTGCCAAGAAAGCATGTTAGTGGCCTAAACACAACACACACTTATCATGGCCATCCAAATGTGGATGATCAGTTAGTGCCACAGCTACTATCTCTCCCCAATTCCAAAAGCTTGTAGATAGATAGATACTTTATTGATCCCCAGGGGAAATTCAAGGAGATTCAAATTTGTAAGGAGATCACCTCCTGTGGTTGCTTCAAGGTATGTCTAAGCCTGCGCTGCAGTTGCAGGAAAAGTGGCATGTTATGCATGGAGTCATGCAGCTGCAGCAGCACCTGTCAGAACACTGCTGGAGAGGAGGAGGATGAGAATTATTAGGATAGCCTAAGGCGGGGATCACATTAGCCAGCGGCAGGTTTCCTATTGTTCTCTATGGTTCGGCAGCGGAATGTAACGCTAGCGTTGAACAAGCTGGGCATTGAACTTGGTTCAACTTTCAAAGCGTAACGCAAGCGTATTCAATTGACAAACCGTTTGTGTTGCTTAGGAACGAGACAAAACGTATTATGGTCTAAGGGTTGCGTTACGTTTGCCGCTGCTGCTTGCCACTGGCTAATGTGATCCTCGCCTAGTGTAGCCTTCCTCTTCGTACCAAGAAGTTTAAAGAATTGAATAGAATGGATTAATTACTAAATAAATAGGTAAATATGCATTATTAAATACATAGTTAAAAAAACAGATAAATAGATAAATACAGATAAATAATATAAATAGATAGTTAAAATAGGCATTTAGCTTAAGAGTTTAAAGCATTTTCTTCAAATACTAAATAAATAGTTAAAATACAGATAAATAATATAAATAGATAGTTAAAATATGGTAATCAACCTTGCTTCTAAACATGTTTCAAGTAAATTCTTCAGAAAGCCATCAACCTGTTTCATGGTCCTCTTCTTTCATGAATTATTCATTATCCGAGACAACAATTTTAACCATGTACATTAATTTCAAGCATTTTCTCTAGTCTTGAACTGAGCATGGCATGGAATTCCCTATATGTGAAAACCTATAAAAGCACATTACATTCAGGTTTTTACCTTGTACAGTCCAAAAGATACGTGACTAATTCGATTTTGACCTGGCGGCGGCCATGTTGGATTTCTCCATTTTGAGGCATTATGGGGCATTTTTCAGCCTGGCATACAGAAGATTTGAATTCAGCACCCTTCAAACCCCTTAAAAATGTTGTATGCCAAAAATTAACATGATTTGCCTTCAGGGATTTCTTTTCAAAATTGACCTAGACTATATGAAGTAAACAAGATAAGAAAGCCCTCTTACACTAAACTGGAGAGAACCAGAACTGTCCAAGGCGACACCGTTTAGCATGTATTTTTATGCATTACACAGTTTTGCATATATTTTTTATAGAAGATGGTTTCCACCTATGTAATTGACCTTGCCCGACACTGATTGGCTAACAGGTGTTTTGGGGGATGGCGCGAGAAGGGGGCACTTCTCGAGGACCAAGGTGTATAAAAATAGGCTGCAGCCATCCATAGGGCAGATCTCATCGGGGGGCGCCAGCTTATGACATCTCACCTTCGCCCTATTGCTTGGTGGTTAGTTAGTCTGGACATTGTTTGGGCTGTACTATCACTGCAATACAGTGAATAGATCAACAGTCTTCGGAGATCTCCTGTCTAAATTGTCTCCTTCGGACGCCTTGTTCCAGAATGCTAACTACTAAACAGCTAAGTATTAATTGTTAATTGGTAATTAGATTTGGAAGTGGACTTTTTCCACAACATTGACATTCTTTTTTCCTCTTCGTTGTCTCCTCTGAAATCGCTTTCTTTATTCTCTTCACCGCCCGCCTCTGCCATCATTCACGTCTGAAATACCGTGCTAGCTGCTTCTTATATCTTGATGTGTGTGACGTCATGCCGTAAAGCAATTCATGATTCTCGCGAGATTTTTCGGTCCGCCGCCCTCCGAAGTTACACTGCTGGTTCTGCCCGCAGCGGGTCCCTCCTGCTTTGCTAGCAGCATGATTCGCTCTACTACGGGTTTGTTTACCATCAAAATGACTTCAAAGCTGTAATATGAAGGTAAAAATCTTGCAAAGTATACCTAACATACATAACCACAGTTTGTGCTGAGTCACAATGAATCATTACATATGTTCATATGCCTGTTACATGCCACAGGATCATTAAAGGGCGAGGTCTGTATTCTAAGACCAGGTGTGTCCTATGGAAAAGGCTCTCCATACAGTATGTTTGGAAAACAATTGTTCGGGGAGATACACCCTGCACAGGAATGCTTGGGTGGGTCGCAGAGGCACATGCTGCCTCTCCCAGTCCTGAGAGAGTAGGTCAGGCGTTTCCAACCAGTGCTCCGCTGGTTATCAATAGGTTTACAGAAAAAAGTACAAGTACACGCAGCAGACCACTGACTCTCCTGGGCATCAGTGGCTCCCTAGTGGCCAATAAATCACAGGTCAGAACACTAAAGTGTATTTCTCACAAAATACATTAACAAAGGCCATTAGTAAAACAAATTTTAAATGTTGTCCATCAATTTGATTTGACACTGATTTGATTAGACTTGCTTCTTTAATGCATACAAACTGTTAGATTATAGGTCAGAAATATGTTTTTTATAATGTCCAGGACAGGATATCTCCACCAGCTGACCATCTCCAGCCCAGGTCAGTTGGCTCAGATGATCATAACGTTGTAAGCCTGTTCTGCCATGTGCTCTCTCTCCCCCTCCCAGTGCCTCCTTCTGTGTGGTGCACTTTCACCTGCAGTATGTATTGCCTATATTGCCCTGCTAATGGCCCTCTTGACTTCAGATAGGTGACATAGTTGTGCTGAGTCACAGGTGCCTGCAGTTGTAGTGATAGACTGTCATACTATAGGCTCATTATGGAGATAACATGCTTAAAGTGCAACTCCCTTCATTTGTGATTAACAATGGTGTGACTACTAAACAGTTGTGTATTTCACGAGTGCCTTTTGGAGCAACAGATAGTACCTCACGCAGTATCCTCAAGACTGGGTTAAGATGTAAGTCATAACAAGAATAAATAATGCTGGATAAGATTAATAATAATATAAAAAAATAGCATTTTACGGAAAATCCACAGCAAATCCTCATAGGGGTCCTAAAGAGCAAAACTACTGTAGGCCTCGCATGGGCAAACCCCAAGGGCCACATGGGCGAGCCCCACAGTAAACCCACAGCTATCCACAGTGGGCACGGACATCTTTGCTGGGTATTTGTCCATTTGTTTGAATAAACCGTTTTAATCCCCCCTCCATCTTGTTTGTCACACGGTAAAGATACACCCCACGTAGGAATGCATATAGTAGCCCTCTTTTGTCACCCCAGTCTTGCGAGTGTTGAGGTATATACAGGCCTTCTGTGACACACCACACATGCCACTCACTCTCTAGTCTAGTGTGAGCAGAGAGCCATGGATTTGCCTCAAGTGTGCCTGGTGTGTCCTAGCCTAGGGGGCAGCCGTGGCCTACTGGTTAGTGCTTCGGACTTGTAACCGCAGGGTTGCCGGTTCGAACCCCGACCCATAGGCACGGCTGAAGTGCCCTTGAGCAAGGCACCTAACCCCTCACTGCTCCCCGAGCGCAGCTGTTGTTGCAGGCAGCTCACTGCGCCGGGATTAGTGTGTGCTTCACCTCACTGTGTGCTGAGTCTGTTTCACTAATTCACGGATTGGGATAAATGCAGAGACCAAATTTCCCTCACGGGATCAAAAGAGTATATATACTTATACTTCGCCTGGTGTGTGTCCTAGCCTGGCTTCGTCTATCAACTGCTCCCTGCTCAGCTTTTGCATATTCATGAACGCATGCACTCATGCGTTCATAACATGGATGTATGAGGTCATAGACGCCATTCAAATCCTCCAACATACTGGGAAGAGGGAAACGTTCTCATTGAAAGGCAGCTATTAAGGCCTCCTGATTTGCTCAAAAGGAGTGGACATAACTCTTGTGCATTCAACTTTATTGTGATAACAACAGGCAAGCAAACTTAAAACAGTATCATACTGACCACACCCTGTGTAGTATAGAATCAGCAAAAGTGGGCTAGATGGTGACTCTTAATACAGCATATGTGACATGAAATGCTGGCATGTAGAATGGTACTCCTCCTTCATTTTCACCAGGGCAGAGGTTGTCCTTTGTAGTCCAGGAAACCTCCGTTATGTTTCTCAGTCAGGGAATCCATGACGCGCAGCATACCACTGACACTCTCACGGGCGTCTATCTCCCCCTAGTGGCAAGCAATAAATCACATGCAGTCAGACTGATGGGGTTCTCTCATGGGCAGCAGGAAAACAAAGGCAAAGACAAACACAGGACAGTGACCTCTACAGATCTGCCAGCTTGGGGGCATTAATTCATTTTGATTTTATTTGAAACACATTCATGATCATTAAGCAAGCTACTGTCTATTTAGCATACTTGGTATTTGAGACATTTAGCCAAATATGTCTCTTGACAACAATAGTTGATTTTTCAGATTGTTAGTGTATGTTTTTCAACATTTATGTTCATTATTATTGATTTTAACATTAATAATTGATAATGAACATTGTTAACATTATGTGTTCACAATAATAGTCCAATGATTGGTTGGTATCATTAACAACAGCACGTATGAGAGAGAGAGAAATTACTCAGTCTATGAAGGAAAGACAATGAAAGACTAGTTTGATCTCAGCGGCATGATTAATATAAATTTGAAGGAACTGTGTACCAGAATCTAGTGACAAACTATACGAGATGACTGTTGAATAATAATTGGTAATGTCCATAAGTGTTGGCAGAGTGACTAATCCAAAACAACTGAATCTATTGTGGTAATATTCACGTTTTTATGCCATTGTCAAGAAATGTCACACAAATGTAAAAGCACATGCATTCATAATGAATAAAGCCAACATACTTATTACTTGACAATGTAATGACAACTACTTATCTAACAATTACCAGCAGGTTAAATAGACCATGATTATCAGATTACTTGATGAAGTGTAGTTGACTGATAAGCACAAGATTGTATGGTAACTACTCACGTCTGCCCCCCCCATGTCAGTTCGCACCCATCCTGGGTGTAGGAGTGTAAACAGGACCCCGTCTGCCTTGAATTCCTGTGCTTGGCACACTGTCAGCATGTTTAAACCTGCCTGCATGGACAGAGAGGGAGAAAGGCTTTATATCTGATGTCATAGAAGGCAAGAGTTGTGAAATGATTAGTGGGAAAGTAATTTGCAGTCATGGCATGCATGCATGACAGTCATCTTTCTGCAGAAATTAACTCTTAACTTTCTGACTAGATGGGAA
Source organism: Alosa alosa (assembly GCF_017589495.1). Classification (NCBI taxonomy): domain Eukaryota; kingdom Metazoa; phylum Chordata; class Actinopteri; order Clupeiformes; family Clupeidae; genus Alosa; species Alosa alosa. The sequence goes on from NC_063194.1 coordinate 2,209,101, forward strand.
CACTGCCATGAAAGAGTGTCAATACATTGTGCTCGCTGTTACCGTACACAAACTGTAGTATTGAAGCTGTCAGTACCTTGCTTACACGATATGTAAGTGCCAGAGTTGGGAAGAGGGAAATATTTTCAGGGGCTTTCGTGATGCTGGACAGTATTGTGGAGATATTTATCACAGCTGCCTTGCAACAGGACATCCCTGGTTTCCCACTGCTCTTCGCCGCTTCACGCAGATATGGCAGGAACTCCTGATCTCACACAAGAAAAGAAGGAACAGAAAATAGCTGAGCAAGAAATAGACACCTAAGGAAACCTACACCTGCACCTTTTAAAATGACTAGAGAAAGCTATTTTGCAGCTATCTTAATGTTAAAGCACCACATCATCACATTCTACTTGAGTCACCTTAGTAACCATCATGGTTCCAATGACGTTGGTTTGGAAGGTGTCCTGCAGGTCTTTGAGTTTAGCGGTTTGCGTGTTGTCATACGGAGCCATGGCAGCGTTGTTCACCAGCAGGTTGAGTCCATCCTTCCCCAGGACTGAGCCAACCTGCTTGGCAGACTCCTGAATGCTGGACAGGTCAGCAACATCTGACAGAAACAGTGATTAAGTTAATTGGTTTGATCCATTTTGTCCATAAACAAATAACATATTAGCCCCAAATCTCCACTGTAGGCCTAATCACATGTTGGTGTATGTGTCGTAACAATGTAAAGCTGGATAAAATAGAGAGATGAGACCCTTACTGTTCTACAGAATAACAAAATGGTACTAAAATGGTAGATTATACCCTAAATGTAAATGCTTTTTTACCTAGGCGAATAACATGAATGACTCCAGGGTGCTTCTTGGCCAGCTCCTGCAGACTCTGTAACACATGCAAGAATGTGCACTTTAACACACAAGCAGGAAACAGTAGCAAACGCTTTCGCTAGCTTATCACCTTAAAACCTCTGCTGAACTCTCACCTGAGCCTTGGGGGCGTTAGGATCACGGCAGCAGGCAAAGATCCTCCGGCCAGGACACGGCATCTCCGCCAGCTGTTTGACCATCTCCAGCCCCAGGCCACGGTTGGCCCCGGTGATCAGAACGTTGCAAACTTTTCCTGCCATTCTCTCGTTGTCTCAGTCTGACTCTCTCTCATACAATCCTCCCTCCACCTCAGTATTTATGGTCTAATAACACTCTATTGTTGGTGTAAGACCGTGGACACTCCTTCTTCTTAGTTCTTCAGATATAATGTTACAAGCTGAGACATAGGCTCTTGCTGGGTGGAGCCAGTGGTTGGGCGGGAAGTTGTTATTATGATACTGTGATTCTGTCAAATCACTATGGAGTTGGCATACTTAGCGTGCGGCTGAGTTAATTTGTGACTTCTTTAGGAGTGATCTTAACTGAACTGCCACATCATAATGATGTGGCAGTTTAGTGCATGTGTTTGTGTATTTTAATTGTGGCATTGAGCAGATAGTAACACATTTGCAAAATATACACTGACAGAGATGAAGCGTCATCTACACCACAGATCAGTTGAATGTGCATAGAAACTTTTCTTCAGCCGAACAAAGAAAATTGATGTAATTATATTTGGTAAAAAGGAGGAAAGACTTAGGGTTGCCAATGACACAAAAGGGATTAAAGCAAAGATGTTAACAAATCATGGTATCTTAATTGACAGTGATCTAAATTTCAACAGCCACAACAAGCTATACCACCTCAAAACATTGCCAAACAATATTGCTTAGAGGTTTTACGTCTTTAATGAATGCATTGATTTATCATGTTGATTACTGCAATGTGCTTTTCACAGGCCTTCCTAAAAACACAATCAACCAGGGTTGTATTTACGGGTGGTCTGGGGTAGGCATTGCATTGGTAAAGGGTGAACAAACACTAGATAGGTGAAGAAACACAGGAATAACCTGTGCTAACGTGCAGCCCAATCTCTGTCAAAACCTCCCAGACTACATTTTACTGCCATGGATTGCCAGCAGCAGGTCATCAACAGTTTTACCACAGGTAGAAAATAATGATGAAATGAAAGCAATTTCTCAGTCATCTATATACAGTATGTCGTCTTTCACACAAAGGTAGTTAAGTTCTCAAGCAGACAGATTAACAAACACAACACTACACATGCACACACACTGACGCAGGACCCAGAGAGAGTGTTGATTAAAGGATAATTCCGGTATTTAGCACTTTGAGTCCCTTTTCTGGTTTGTTTTGGATGAACTAGAGTGATGGACACTGAAATTTTGACGATGGGTCCATGCCCATAGCCAGCCAGTCAAAGGCGATTCAAAACGAGTTAGAAAGTCGAAACAGGACCCATCATCAAAATTTCGGTTCATCCAAAACAAACCAGAAAAGGGACTCAAAGTGCTAAATATCGGAATTATCCTTTAAAGGTGGCAAGCACCTTGGCTGACAGGCTGAGAGAAAGTTCTACCGTTCATGGGACACTACCCCAGAATTACAAATATTGACAGACTCCTTCCACCTGTAATTCTACAGTGAGTACAGTTATTGACCTTTTAACCACTTTTGTGATAAATACTGCTGGTGTTAATCTACATGAATTGTGCTATTGGCTTGATTTTGTGTTCATAATTCAATTTCAATTTCAATTTAATATAGAGCGTGAAAACATTGCACATGTCTCATGGCGCTTCACATAGTGTTAAACAATCAGAGAAGGTATGGTCAGTGACCACCGTCTCATGCATGACTGGGGTGCCAGTCACACAAGGACACAGCAGGGGGGTCCATTCCAAAAAAACCTAAGGTGGTTGAAGTTCCACACTGTACTATGGGAGGCACTAAACAGGTATGTTTTAAGTCTAGACTTAAAAATAGGCAGGGTGTCTGCTAATCGAATAGAGGGAGGGAGATTATTTGATAGAGGAGCTTTTTGCTACATTTTGCGCTGTAGCAAAAAGCTCTGCCTCCTACTGTAGTTTTTGAGATTCTTGGGATTACAAGAAGTCCAGTATTCTGTGATCGTAGCGGTCTAGGTTGGTTGTATGGAGTAACAGGGGCAAGGAAAAAACTCCCTAGAATTGGAGATACATGTAGAAAGAACCCTCGAGCAGATCCACGGCTCAAGGGCCTGACCCATCTGCCTAGGGTCAGTACAGAACAGTAAGGTCTGTATACATGATAAATGAATAAGTTAGTTAGGTGTAGATAAAAGAACATGGTGTTTAAAGCCACCTGAGGTGTATGTTACAAAGAGGTGGGATGGTTACATATCCAGTATGATAATGCATGAATCTTATTTAGTGTCAGAAAGTTTGAATAGTCCAGTGTAGGAAATTAATTGTCCAAGGGGATTAGGAGTTGTTATAGGGGAATTAGAGGGGCGTTAGGCTGCGCGGGCCAGGAATCCGTCGTAGGGATGGGACTTCAGATGAGATGAGTGAGATGAGGGCCAAACACAAGGATGGCTGACGACTGGTAATGGTATACCTCACAAGTGAGGTAAGGGGGAAGAGAGAGATCAAAATGGTTAATATCAATAAGTATATCATTGGTACTATATAGTGTTATACCATAGTGAGAATAGGCAGAGAGAGAGAGGGAAGGGGAGAGAGGGGAGAGGAGGGGTTGTACGGCATGAGGCATGAAAAGTCCATGACAGCACTATGCTATAGCAGCATAACTAAGGCGAAGGGTAGTCAACACCAGCGCAGGTATGGTCAGTGACCACCGTCTCATGCATGACTGGGGTGCCAGTCACACAAGGACACAGCAGGGGGGTCCATTCCAAAAAACCTAAGGTGGTTGAAGTTCCACACTGTACTATGGGAGGCACTAAACAGGTATGTTTTAAGTCTAGACTTAAAAATAGGCAGGGTGTCTGCTAATCGAATAGAGGGAGGGAGATTATTTGATAGAGGAGCTTTTTGCTACATTTTGCGCTGTAGCAAAAAGCTCTGCCTCCTACTGTCGTTTTTGAGATTCTTGGGATTACAAGAAGTCCAGTATTCTGTGATCGTAGCGGTCTAGGTTGGTTGTATGGGACTAGGAGATCTTTAATATATTCAGGTGCCCGGCCATTTATGGCTTTGTATGTTAGAAGTAATATTTTGTCAATGCAACTTTTAACAGGTAGCCAGTGTAAAGATGCTAGGATGGGGAAATATGTTCATATTTTTTGGTCCTAGTGAGTGTGCGAGCAGCTGCATTTTGTATAAGCTGTAAGCTCTTTAGACAGGTATTATTGCAGCCAGCGTATAGAGCATTGCAATAGTCTATCCTTGAGGTGACAAAAGCATGGATTAATTTATCGGTTTCTGGTCAGGATAAGGACTTCCCTATCTTTGAAATGTTCCTTAAATGGTCAAATTAAGTTTTGGTGATCTGTTTTATGTGATTATTTAGTGATAGGTCCTGGTCAATTATAACTCCTACTAACTCAGCAGAATAACAAATGTACAGTACACACAACATGTTGTTTTCATCAAACTTTATTGCATGGCTTAATAGTCCTACATTTATACATACGTGCATATAGCATATATTTTTATCCAAAGCGAGAAAAAGAAAAAGAGAGCTTGTAGAACAGTAGCACAAGGCCAAACATATAGGATAAACATCTCTACAACAAATATTTCATTTTGATGCTTGAGCTGGATGGTAACCAGACAGATGAAGTTGCAACATGAGGCGGCGTGAAACATTGCTCATTCCTTCATTATCACCAGGGCATTGGTTGTCCGTTGTAGTCCAGAAAAGCTCCGTTATGTTTCTCCGTCAGGGAATCCATGACATGCAGCATACCACCAACGCTCTCCTGGACACAAGTTTTACAATGAGCTACAAATTAAAAAGAAGAAGATAATCTCTGAATATAACATGCATATAAAACATATATTAACAATAATACATCTGAGACCCCACAAAAGAACAACTTGATTAATAAACTAGATGTACCACATAGCGGTACAAAATATGACCGCCACTCAGTCCTGTACATCCATTCCGCGAAAATAAATCACATTAATCAATTTGTCTCCATCTTCTACTCCATCCCCCACTCTTGAAACTTTTGTGTATGCTTGTTTGGCATGTGTGTTTACGGGCCGCACAGAAAGTAGCCTACTGGCGCTGCAAAGGTGAATAGATTTGTAGCACTTGCCAAAAAATGTGTAGCATTGTTATAAAACCTTTAAAATCTCTAAACAATCACAAGTAGGGCAGTTCATCACAGTCCATCCATTGCAACTGGACTGATGAAAGGTACACCTGTAGGCTACATTGTATTTGGAAAAAGCAGAAGGAAGCAGCATAATGCATTTATTTATTTATTTATTATAAAACAAAACAATCCATGTCAGATCCATGCAGTTTTCAACAGCTATCAAGAAGAGAGGTCATGTCATGGATTTTTGTGAATGTTTCTTCTTCTACATATGCAAGAGTTTAGTCATCTAGTTCATATGATATTCAACTTAATTGTCAATGCACAAATTAAATACCAGTAGTCTAAAACAAAATGCAGTTTTACCCAGTGGTGCAAATAACTGACATGTCCAAAAGGGCCTTCATGAAATGCGTCTACACATACACATGCCCGATACACATTTTAACGGGCCAAGTTGAAGAGCTGCTGTCCGTTATTGTTTGTGCAAATATAGGCTGATTCATGTTCCCTTGCATTTTGCAACTGTGAGGTCCATGGTTAGTCTGGCGAAAGACCAAGCTCAATCTTTTAAGAAATCGAAAAATAATCGCCGGCAGATCAGACTGGGTTCACCCAGCCTAGTCCATGGTAGGCGCCCGATAGAAATATTGTTTAATTTAATATCCACGCACTGGCGCCCCCTCTGCGATGTTCACCCCCCGGTTTTAGAGCTATTCTAAATGCAAAAATGCATAGAGGGAGTTATGACAAAACCGTGACTGTTAAACTATAAGCTATATAAGGTAGGCCCTATGCTAGGCCTATTACACAACATATATTGTCACTAGGCTATGCTGGTGACCCAAATAAAATCTCCTTTGGGAACCAACAGTATCAAGCGGACTTAAGCTGCCACCTCTTGGCGAAAAGTTAATAGTTTTGCATATCAGTAGTAATACATTTCACGCAGCTGCGTGAATCACGGAAAGCGCGAATGAAGTGGACACTTCTAAATGGGACCCACTGTACAGTAGCTGAAGGTCTGTGGCTAAAGCAGCCATAATGAAGAAAGTGTTATCATTGTTTGGATACTTCACACACACATGCTTTTTAATCATAGACTACAACTACCAAGCGGAATCAAAGGCTATAGCCACGCACCGAACAAACAAAAAGCCTCAGCAATATAAACTGTATCGGACGGTGTAGCGTTGGTACTAAATCATCCATCACAAAGAATGATTTTTGTAGCACGTGCAACAAATATGTGTAGGTACAGCCCTGCCCTGGATACATCTCTCAGCGCGCGGCTCTAAAACATTTGGTTTAAATGGAGATGTAGATCATCATAACCTGGCAATAGCCAGATGAATTTGCTAGCTTATCCATAAATCCATACATTGCTTCAGAAGGTTAACAAAAATTATTCATATTTGAATAAATTTATCATCTATTTCAGTCAACCCTAGTTAGCCAACTTTGAGCCATGTTCTTCTTATGTCACATCTATGAATCACCTTTGAAAATAGAGGAAATCATTGAAGAGGTCCCAGATGGAGTGGGTGAGCTGCTGAACGACATTCATTTGGGAATTAACGTAATAAAACTCAGATTCAGATGCTTTTTTGAGACTTTGAGCAGAAAATGTCCCAGCCTGGTGTTTGGGATGCATGAGACTTTGAGCAGAAATGAGCCCAGGTTTATCTTTCAGGTAGCCTATATATTTTCCATTAGAAAACCATCACGTTAGCAAACGTGTTGTGGTCACTTAGCTCCTGCTAGTAGCCTATGGTCATAAGAGAATGGGATGACAGTCGAAAGATAGAATTAGTGCTGTTATCAATTTGCTTGGTAGCCTATAACCGCATTTATGGTTTTCTACAAATACATAATCAAATTGGCCTCCATCACTCAACCAATGCTAACGGTAACATTATTTTACCTACCTCCTAGGCTATAACTTACAAGATTAACGTAGCCTACCTGCAGTAAAAACCAAGCATGTCCGATAAACATTCTCAGATTTATTTAGGCTTCAAGAAGAAATGGGAATTACATTTCATGTGGAAATCATCCTACCCTTGTTAGACGTTCTCTGCGGTAAACTACAGTGTTGTCCTTGTCTTTCCAACCCACTTTAGATTAACTTCCAACAAAGTTACGTCTCACTGCAACGATGCCCCATCTGGTGGACAAACGACCACGTGACGCCAATATTGGAAATGCAGCCAAATTATTATGATGAATATTTGGTTTTCCTTTAATCCTACTGAATTTGTAATTATGTATCGGCCGTTCTAATTGCCGATACCGATAGTATGTGCGTGCCTGTGTGTGTGTGTGAATATGTGCACCACCATCTACTGGCCACCATCACTAAATAGGCTACAATGAGTTTTACAGTCACTACAAAACTTGGCATGAACTGTCAGGTTAATCATACACATAAAATTTGGTGCAGTTCTGAACATCTTAACTGAAGAGAGGGGCGATTAAAGCAGAATGATAATGTATTTTCATTTTTTACCAGGGGGGTGCAAATCACAAATGAGTGATTATGGGCTAGGTTGATGTGGGCCCTTGAGACCAACATACCATACACATTTCTTCATCCTCGGTGCCACGGTTCAGGTAGTTATTTAGGAAAAACTGCATTTTTTGGGTTTCGGGGGGTGGGAGTGGCCCCTGGGGACCAAACGAAATTTTTCCGTAAAAGTCTAGTGGGCTACATACCCACCAAATTTCATGTGCCCCGGTGTTTCGGTGTCCCGGGTATTGTTGACCAAAATTTCAGGAAGTAGATGACGGGGGAAAAAAAAAAAAAAGAAAAAAAAAACTTTGACAATCCCTATATGACCGCTTCGCTAGCGGCGGTCATAATTAATTAAGACATTAACAGCCCAATTAATTAATTGTGGATCATTAAGTCCAGTCATGAACAAATGCACACTGACACTGCAGCCTTGTAACCAAAAACTGTAACACCATCGGTCAAACTATATCACTCTAGACAGACACTCACGTCTTCTCCCCCCATGTCAATGCGCACCCATCCCGGGTTCAGGACAGTAAACAGGACCCCGTCTTGCTTGAATTCCAGTGAGTTACAGACTGTCAGCATGTTCAGACCTGCCTGCGTGGGAGAATGAGCAATAGTTCATTTCAGCAGCTGATGCCACAGCAAGTAAGAGTGTTGCAATAATCCATGGGCAGGTAGCTTCTGGTCTAATAATCTGGAGTGCATGCAATACAATACAATATCATGTAAACATTCAGTTTTCTGTTTACTTTATGGAAAGTTAACATTGTAAAGAATATTAAATGGGATATTGAATACTATACAAAGGATATTATTTTGTTTCTTGTAGAAAACTGTGCTTGTCTTATTACATTGATATTACTTTACCTTTCAATAAACAAGAAAGGTCTTTCACAATATTCTGTTCTTTGCCCGCCATAGCTTTACTGTGAACATAATGGATTAGTTGTTCACTGTAGCACAGGGAATGATTGGACTCAAGCATATGATAAAAGTGGCTGCTGCCTGTACCTTGCTAATGCGGTATCAGAGGGCAGGGAAGTGAGAGTGCATCTCAAGACCGGTTGCCATGGAGGCCAGAAATGTGGAGATGTTGACCACGGCCGCTTTGCCGCAGAACATCCCTGTCTTCCCACTGCTCTTCGCTGCCTCACACAGATATGGCAGGAACTCCTAATTACAGGATTGAGAGGAAAAGGTTAACAGAGAGAAAGATGGAGAGGCAGAGAGAGAGAGATCTACACCTCTCTCTTAGAATGGCGGTGGTGTGTAGTGGCTAATGAGCTGGGCTAGCATGCAGTAGCCAGAAAAATTCCCGGCTGCCAATGTTATGCCCTTGACCAAGGCACTTAACCCTGAGGTGCTCTGGGGAGACTGGCTCTTGTAATAATTGACATGTAAATGGCTTTGGATAAAGCGTCAGCCAAGTAAGTAAGAATAAGTAAGAGACATTGTGTATCACCCCTCAAGCTTCCTCTTTTGACCATTACCTTGGTGACCATCATAGGCCTTATGATGTTGGTGTTGAAGGCATCCTGCATCTCCTTGACTCCCGTGGTCTGCATGGTGCCATTGTCCAGCACAGCAGCGTTGTTCACCAGCAGGTTGAGTCCACTCTTGCCCAGGACCGAGCTCACCTGCTTGCCAGGCTCCTTAATGCTGCGGGGGTCAGTGGTGTCTGAGCGAAACAGCGGCTAAACATCAAGTCTATCATTAATCAACGGCATCCTTAATTTCTTTAGGAATATTCTATAGTGGAAACGATGCTTCATGTGATTAATGGAGGATGATGTTGCACTAGAGTTGTAAGAAAGTTCAAATGCTTTGTTAGCAAGGCGAATAACATGAATGACTCCAGGGTGCTTCTTGGCCAGCTGGACTCTGTAACACATTGTTACACACATTAAAGTGTGTGCACATTAAAACCGCCAGCAGGAAACAAAAGCAAGAGCTCAGTTCTCTTTTCAACTGAGCTCTGCTGAACTCTCTCACCGGGGCCTTGGGAGCGCCTGGATCACGGCAGCAGGCAAAGATTTTTTTTCTTTTTTTCTTTTATATACTCTTTTGATCCCGTGAGGGAAATTTGGTCTCTGCATTTATCCCAATCCGTGAATTAGTGAAACACACTCAGCACACAGTGAACACACAGTGAGGTGAAGCACACACTAATCCCGACGCAGTGAGCTGCCTGCTACAGCGGCGCTCGGGGAGCAGTCAGTGAGGGGTTAGGTGCCTTGCTCAAGGGCACTTCAACCGTTCCTACTGGTCGGGGTTCGAACCGGCAACCCTCCGGTTACAAGTCCGAAGCCCTAACCAGTAGGCATGCCAGGTAGGAACACGACATCTCCACCAGCTGTTTGACCATCTCCAGCCCCAGGCCACGGTTGGCCCCGGTGATCAGAACGTTGCAAACTTTTCCTGCCATGCCCTCTTTTAGTCACTCCTATTTGTTCTCTTAGGCCTACTCTGATAAGGACAGCTTAGCATCCCAATTATAAGCAGCTGAAGTGTTTGTTCAAGGCTGTAGTCATGTTTTCTGCAGAGTCATGGTCTCTAATGGGCGGGGAAAACCGGACAAAAGCTTGGATCGAGGGTTTGATCTTCAATGGACCGCATATTTTCTGCAGAGTCATGGTCTCTAATGGGTGAAGAAAACCGGGCCGAGCGACGGCCAATGAGAAAAGGATGGTGGGAAGGAAAGAGGAGAGGAAGTGAAAACTAGACACTGGGCTCCGGCATGGATGTTGAATATGGAGAAGTATGTGGGCGGGTGACTGAGGTTGTGAACGTAAACATCTGTCAGTGCTACCCTCCTCCACACTCACACACACTGTTAGGAAGGGGGAAGATCAGAAGTGCGCAAGTTTGCCACAGTGGTCTGTTTGTGTGAGCGGAGCGGCTACAGTAAACACAGAGAGGGCCGGGCAGGAAGCAGTGGCCCCTGAGCTGGGGAGTGGGGACCCTTGGGAGAGACACACCCGCTGTGTCACATCACCATGGAGACGGCATACTGTACAGTACTTACAGAATTAAGTTAATGTCACTTGCGTTGTTCTCAGAAAGATACAAACTGTCAGTGACATTGCTATTTCTTGATGTGTGTATATGTGTGTGTGTGTGGTAATGAGTGTGTTTGCACTCTGAAATAAACATTTGGAATAGCAGATGTGGCTCACAGAAAGAGAACAAAACATTGGAATGTCTATAACTCTTGGAATGTCTAGAACATATTGGACAAATTGAAGAGAAATGAATGTTTCTTTTTTCCGTCAGATGTCTGTGAAAAGACTATTTCATCTGTGTTGAAAGATTATTAAACAAATCCTGATATTAAACGAATTTTCTTTAACAGAAAGGTAACATGTTGGCTAATACATCTTGACAATATCATCACAATAGTGACTGCACATCACTCTTGGAGATCAGGGACTACCGTCGTATGAAACGTAACACCTCAGGCTCACTCCTGGGACGTGATTAAACGTTGGCTTCTCAGCACCGTGCGCTTTCACACTCAGCTAGTCATCCTTTCCATCCTGGCTCCCTGAGCTGTGATCACGTAGTAAGGCAGCGTTCAATCTGCACACCACCACGACACTAATGACGTCCCAGAGGACAGGAGACGAGGCGAGAGCCGACTATTCAAATTGGCGCATCACCAGAATTCCATATTAGACCATAAAGTATACAGGAGCTTGAGACTGAAAACAGTCTGATTTTGAGTTGCGCCTTATGTGTATTTACTCTAAAAAGGTACAAATGGACTGAAATGGAAGAAAAGGTGAATATGTAGTGTGAGACACGGCACACGCCTGAGAAGTATGATCTCAAATAAGTGATTCAAATTTTGTTACTTGAAGGTTCCATTTGTTGATGTTACAACAAACAAACAAACAGACACTTACAAACATCTGTCAATTAAATTCTAGATCTGCATTTGATTATTCCATAAAAGCCTCCCAAAGTAAACTCAGTTCTCAGTGGGTTGAGCACATCAAGCAAATATATGAAAGGAGTCATGCTTAGTCATCCTGAGTACGGCAAAAAATACAACAACTATGTTGCAATGACAGCGTCAGGGAGACTGATAAATAGACTGAGCACAATGAGGGTATACGTGAGAATGAGGCTTCGCCACGCCATGGCACACGCTGAGTCAGGCGCTTTATGTACTTGCACACTTACTTAGCCAAAGGTGAAGAGGAACCCAGAGAGGAAGCTTGTGATGTATGCTGTATGCTGTAAGTGTAAAACCTTGCTGCTGGCACAGGTCAACTAAGAGCTGCAGGCTCACAAGGGGAAGAGGGTCACTTCACCTGAGAGTCCCTGCCTTGACGTAGCTTCCGAATTCTGTGTGTGTGTGTGTGTGTGAGAGAGAGAAAGAGAGAGATAGAGAGGAAGATAGAAAGGGGTTATGTGCAGTGAGTATTGGTGGATATATTTGCAGTGATATCAGGGCATTCAGATATTCATCATTTTCTCATAATGGCGCCCCTGATGGGACTCCATGTAAAGACCTGACAGCGGATGGCAAACACGTTGCACGGCAACGCCTGACACTCGACGACTGACCTTTGCTTGCCCCCGTGGACATATTTCTGTCTGTTTGTAAAAATACAGTCGGGAGAGCGAGAGAGAGAGACAGAGAAAGTGTGTGTGTGTTTTTCGCCAACTTTATTATGCAAATATTTCCTCATTGATGTCAATGGCACTAAATGAAAGGCTGTATAGTGCAAGAGCTGGTACACATTAATATGACTGTGGGAACAGGCCGTATGTCCTCTCCTGACCTCCTCAGTGGCCACACGTATGGAGTCAAAATAGGGTCTTTAATATTAAGAGCTTGGGTAAAGATGTTCACATGTGTAATAAAGTTTTGCAACTGTGCAAAAGAAGTTCTGTATGTGCAAAGACATTTCGTACCTGTATCATTTTTTTCTTCATGTGTGAATGAAATGTGTATTTGTAGAAATGTTTTGTACATATGTGGGGGGGAAATGCGGATCTGTAAAAAAAATATTTTGTACACGTGTGGAAAAAATATCTACCTGCACAAATACTTTGTATGTGTGTGAATCTCCTACGCGACGCAAATATTTTTACAGATCCGCATTTCCCCCCCACATATGTACAAAACATTTCTACAGATACACATTTCTTTCACAAAAGTACATAAAAAATATGTACCTGTAGAAATATTTTCACACATGTACAAAATATTTCTACAGGTACGAAATTTCTTTGCACATGCAGAACTCCTTTTGCAAAGCTGCAAAACTTTATTACACATGTGAACATCTTTTCACAAGCTCTCAATATTAAAGACCCTATATTTTGACTCCATACACACGGTGTACAGCTCACTGACTCACAGCTCCTGCAAGGCCGGGGGCGGCAGCACGCATGCGCACAAGCCTCAAACATGCAGGCCAACATCTACGATTTGAAGAGAGGGCTCAATCAAGACTGAGTTGGACAGAGAAGACAACAGTGGAATGGAACGACCTTGGCCACAATGTAAGCGTCCCCACTTCTGTAAACAATACACAAATAAACAAACAAAACCAATAAAAAGAGACATTCACTGATACTGCAGTTAAAATAGCCTGTTTTCATAAAAAGAGTCTTGTTTTTTTCCTCTGGGCACATTTAACCACATAAACATCAAAACCTGATTGAAGGTTGGCTTTGAAGGGAGGCATAAACAACAAAGCAATTAAATAAACATGATCCAAGACTCTTCTTTGACAGCAATAGATAGATGAGATGCTAAAACGGTGGAAGGCAGACAATTACTTCCATTCCCCCATGGACAATTAATCTAGCAGACGTGTTCCTGTGATTCTCTCTCGCTGGTGGTAAGCACGAGATGCCTGTGGTTTGTAAGCTTCGCCAAGCAAACACCCTCCAGGACGTATTCAAAAACACAGACAGCACATTGAAAGAGTGTACAGGCTCAAGCGACAGGAGAAGAACACTACTGGCCGTCGATCGTCTCTCCGGGTTTGCAGAGACAGACCGCACAAAAAAAACAAACACAGAGAAAACACTCGGGAGGTTTGGGGTGGGACGCTTCCTCTCACACGATAAAAACATTTTGGCAGCGTGTTCCTTTGGCAGTGCAAGTCAGACAGGCAATGCTGGCTCTGGGGTGAACACTCACATGCACAAAAAACACTGATACGAATGTTTGTTGGTTTGTTTGTTTGCTTCCCACTTCTTTTTAAATGCACTTATGTGTCTCCAGGACCCCTGGTCTTGGGAAATACAATGATGGATTTTAACAGAGAGAGGGGGAAAAAATAAGCTTCCAAAAAGAAGTCCATGCATTTCGGTTGACAAACGGGGGGAAAATAGAAGAAACGTGGGCCTTCTTGTCATTCATGTTCTGTTTCTCTCGCTTTCTCTTTCTCTCTCTCTTGCTCTCTCTCCCTCTCTCCCCCAGTCTCTCTTTCATTCGCCCTGGCTGCTTGACGTGCTGTTGCGCCCTGTCCGTCCTCGTTCACAGGTGTGTGCTGTCCTGCGACTCAAAGCGGTGTCCCTCGGTCCTGCCGGCGCTAGGCTTGCGGCCGCTCCCCTGGTTGGGGACGGCGGAGAGCGGGTCGGGCCGGATCAGGTACCTGGTGAGAGGACACAGCTTTCATAGGGCACAGAGAGAAGAAGTAGTCAGTCAACCAACACACATGTTGTTGTTTTCTTTTCAGTATATCTGTAGGGCCTCATGCCTTTATGCAACTAGGAGATCTGGGTGTGACAGGACGTGAGTGGGTGAAACAGGTGGGGGCAGGACGGGAAACTGACCCGTGGAAACATCGACCCCTACATGGTCGGGATGCTTCTGCTTTTTAAAAATAATAATAATAATAATAATAATAATATTATAAATATTAATATTTAAATATTTTAATTATATTATGTACTTTTTAAATTTTAAACTATTGCCCTTTTATTGGTTTTATTTACTATTAAATTTACTTTTTTATTTACTCTTTGCTTTTGTTTATGTAAAGCACACTGAATGACCCCTGGGTGCTAATAAACTTGACTTGACTTGACTTGACTTCTGCCACGGCACCCCACAACACACATCTGTTTTTGGACATTTACTAAATGTGTTGCACACATGAGTTTCTCCCAAAGGGAGGAAAATCTGCACTGCACTGCACATCCATCAGTCCCATTAGTTTAGTAATTAACATGACTATGAAAGCTGACAAGCCTGCATAATTACTCTGGAACTGAACATCATTACCATACCACAGCTCCACTATAGCAAATGCAGAAATCCTACAGCAGTTTTAGATTTACATTTATATTTATATTTAGTTCAATGTTTGAGGAAGAGATGAGAGTGTCACATTGAAACATTGTGGAGAGGAGTGATTATGTTGTCCCTCAGGGGTGTGTGAAGGGAGTGTGTGTGTGTGTGTGTGTTGATGTTGGCTCTACTCACACAACGTCATGCAGCTCCAGTCTAGTGTCAGGCGAGGGGTTGATGAGGATGTAGGAGAGCCTGTTGCATTGGTCAGTCATCCCGTCTGACAGGAAGTACATGCAGGGGACACAGGAAGCATGGAAGGCGTCACCAGTGAGAACACACAATGGAGAGGACAGAGGACAGTCCAGCATGTAGCGGCTCAGGTACAGACACCGCTGCCTTGTTGCCTGTTTTATTATAGGCTTCAGCTTTGTTTCAGATAGCTGGCTAGGTAACGCTAGTCTGTCCCAATGTCCTTTTAATGACCGCTGACTGGATTCAAATAACAATACTAGTTTTAGCAAAGTCCTTTTAGGCAAGTCCCTCCACTCGGCGGCCATATTGTAACGCTTTTTGGGCATTAATCGGGCATCTATTTTGGGCAGAACTGTGTTTGCGCAAGGCTTCACGAATCACGACACACAACCTTGCTCCAGCTGCGAGATCACAACATATGATTGGCACGATGTATTCACAACATACCACATGATTGGCATGATGTATGAACAAGATACTGCATGATTGGCACGATGTATTCACATGTCAACTTTTGTCGGCGGAAGGTGCGGGATATGTGTAGACGACTGCCATGTTTGTTTTACAAACTAACCCCATGCATTTCTATGGGAGATTCTTTGAGTGCTGTGTCTCCTCAGTAGAAAGGCATGTTGAGAGTGCAGAACCCTGACCATATCTCGTAACAAGAGCAAAACAAGTCAGATCTGCTCCAAAACCAGATGTATTCTTTCTAAGCCCATGCTACACCTTTCCACTAAATGTCATGAAAATCGGGCTAGTAATTTTTGTATAGCCTAGTCCTGCTTACAGACAAGCAACCAAACAGCCAAACATAGCACTAAAAAAGTCCTCGATGGAGGAAAAAGAATGTAGAGAGAGGAGTCTGAATGTATTTGATTATTGTCAACAGCAGCACTAGAACAAAGGAGCACAACCTGTGCTCAGAAAGATGGGCTCACTACAGTGAACTGTGCTGTGTGAAAGAAGCACACTAATGCACTAGGGGTGTGTGTGTGTGTGTGTGTGTGTGTGTGTGTGTGGGGGAGTGCTAATGCACTCAGGCCACATGGAGAACTGTCAATCAACTACTATGAGGACAGAGATGGAGCAGAGGGACAAATACACACACACACACACTCACACATGCATAAGCACACACATATACAAACACTCACACACACACACTCACACATACATAAACACACAGACAAATGCGCAATGACAAGGGACATCCTCACGCACACACACATACACACACAAATGGCAACATGTGGAAGGAACAGGAATTTACATAAACACTGAGGTAAATTGGTCAGAATTTCATTCTGGGCTCTATCTTGGCGATCAGAAACAGATGGTCAGAGGTGCAAAGTTTATAGACAATAAAGGCATGGCCAGTCCATATTCACTAATTTGATGGCACGATTATGTGGTGAAATGTCGGGAGCTTGGCGCATAAGGGTTGTTCTTATGTTTCTTAATCAGTCATGGGTGTGTTTTGGGCGTAACATCCTTTAAACCAGTGGTTCTTAAACTTTTTGTCTGGCGACCCCCCCAAAAAACATGGGCCAAGTCTCGCGACCCCCTTCTCTCTAACCGGCGGAATTTGGTTTCAAAATGTTGTGAGATGGGCATTGGAAGCAGAGGCAAAAAATGTCTTCTCTCATAGGTAGGCTATGTCAACATCAAAGTTCCCCAGTTTGAGAACCACTGCTTTAAACCAATGAGAAGGACATCTGTCATTCCCTTTAACAGCAAAAAGCGCCACTTCAAACAGCGCATCGGCATTTTGATAGTCAACGGTGCATTTGAAGGAATCTGCTTGCACACTAGACCGTATGGCAGTGGTTCTCAACCTTTTTTCAGTGATGTACCCCCTGTGAAATATTTGTTTAGCCAAGTACCCCCTAACCAGCGCAAAGCATTTTTAGTTGAGAAAAAAAAACTTAAAACAGAGCACTGTGCCATCAGTGTCTAATTTATTAAACTTTGGAACTGATAAACATACAAAATTCAAACATTTGGAAAAAAAAATATTTTGAACATTTTCCATTTTAATAATCCATGACTAAATTTATTGCAAATTTTGCAAATGATATATATATTTTAAAATCTCACGTACCCCCTGGAGTACGTGTACCCCCATTTGAGAATCACTGCCGTATGGAACAGGCATTTACACTAAACCTTGCTTTACTAAAACCTGTTTGTGACTAGCAGAGCATAGCCTGCATGCATCTGCTCTCGTCTATTATTTGAACTCATAGGCAAAGTGAAACTAACTTCACCGTGGTCTCATTGTCAGCATTGTCATGGTCTCTTTGTCAACAACAAAACAGTTCTACACAGTTAATTACTTTCACTATTGACTGACAATGGGTTACCATCGAAAACATAGCCTGAAAAATCCTGCAGAGGAGTTGCTTCAGCTGTGCTTCATATGCTCCATTCGTTATAGACCAGGTTCTCCTTGGTCAGTGGCGTAATGCTTTTTAGATGGTGTAAGATAGCGATTTTTAGATAATGTGCTAGAGTCCACACCTTAAGTCATTAATTGGCACACCCCTGGGTGCATTGTTTAATAAAAGAGAAGTGCATGGCAAAAAATTAGAGTGTAAGATAGACGCTTCGGTCAGCGCAGATCCATAGTCATGATGATGAAAAGAGTGAAGAGGGCTGAGGAGAAGCTAGTAGCTAACCTGAATTGTCCAATTGTCATTGCTCAATCAAATCTATTAGTATTAATATTGTGTTTATTACTTATGTGTATTAATTGATTGCTTCAGAGACACCATATATTTCTACTCCTTAAAACAGCCATATGGATGTTCAATCATTTCATGATATTAATAAAAATACTGTTAACACAGTGCACAGGCAAGCACAGTAAAGAGTACTGCTTCTTATTTCTTAAAATTAGTCTACCTTTCAAAGAATGTTAATTTTGCTTAAATATGCAATATATTTCAATTTAATAGTCCACGACTTAACAATTTAGTTTTGGCCCGTGGCCCTCCACCCCGATAACACGCACACACACTCACACACACACACACGCATACTCACTGAATCCGGACGGCGAGAGGCCCAGGTGCTTCATACGGGTGCGCACCAGTGCATTGAGCTCCTGGCGCTCGGAGCGGCGGAAAAGCGTGAGCCGCTGCTGGCTGATGCGCTCGGCCGTGCTGCCCGGACCCTTGGAGCCGCTGCCCAAGCCGCGCCCGCCCTTGCGGCTGAGCCGCCGCGCCCACTGCATGCTCTTGCGCCGCAGGAGCGGGTGCTCGGACATGTGCGAGTGCGAGGAGGACGGCGGCTCGGAGGAGGTGGAGTTGCGGTGCGGGCCCGTGCGGCACAGCAGCGGCTCTCGGGGCTCCCGCGTGTCCTCGTAGTCCTCCACCGTGATGGACACCTGCGACTGGGACAGAATGGGGGCAGCGTCACGCGCTGCACATCTCAGGGCTAAGCTACGCCAGGCGCGTAACTGTAGCGCTCCGTTCGTGTTTTGCGTCTGCTGCAACAATTAGCTTCCACTGTAATCAATGAAAGTAGCTACACCAGACGCGATAGCGGCGCGTATGTTCGAAAAAAATAAGACCATTCTTCTAAAATGGATTTTACGCGTCGCGAACGGAACGCTTCAGTTACGCGCCTGGTGTAGCTTCCCTGTCACTGTGCACACATGATATTTCATTATGACAGGACAGCGAAGAGGCTGCCAGGAAGCGAGTGATAGAGAGACATGGGGTGGGATTGGGAAATGACCATGGTCGGACCCGAACCTGGGTCCGCGTGGGCTCCTGGACCCAGGTGTGGCATAGGCACTGCAGCGCCCCCCTCAGTGTGCATTCCTATTCAAGCTGTTTACTAAGATGACAGAGTGAAGATGTGTGCTCTTCAATAGACTTGTGCACTGCTACATAGGCATGAAAAGAAACTTGGCTGGATAATACTGTGATGTTTCAACACAGCTCAAATAGCAGAGAAGGGTGTTTACAGTTCCAAAGTCACAGGTTTGACAAGAACGGAGCATGCATACTGCAAAAATGGTCTGCCTAATGTACTGGAAGCACTTTAATTAATAGTATTTAGTGATGTGATTGGTGTGACATGAGACACTGAGATTGTAACTGAAGATGACAGGCCCGTTCTAGTTCTTCTTTTGAGAAGTCGGACTTTCCTATACCTCGGAGACAGGTAGTTTCTGAGCTTCTGTGCGGTAGATGCCGATGGGGATATCTCCTGTGGACGAGCAGAGCTTCTGGTAGAGGCGCCCGTATGTGCGGATCCACAGGTCCTCCTCCGTGATCTTCATCTAGTGCATGATAATGGTCAAACAGAACATACAGTAGCACGTTCAACTCATTCATTGGTCTGAAGTAATATTGTTTTAATATTAAACTGTAATCTGTATACTTATAAAATCAAGTGGCACTCTACTGACAATAATATGCACGTATGAAGGTACAAGAAGAACAAATAAAATGTTGTCTGGTTGTCTCCTTGAGTAGAAAGTACACAATACATAAAGTATATGAAGAGTTTTATGTACTCACAACACATAAAAAGCCAGACCCGGGCATGGAGTCAAGGCCAAGCAGCAGTCTGGCGATGGAGATCATGTAGTCTTTCACAAAGGACTGTCAGAAGTTGGATAATGTCATTTTGGAGGAGGAACATGTCAAACATATTAAAAGCCATCCACAATCAATATGAGAATTATAACAATGACTCTGAGAAGATGGTCAGTACCTGATAGAGTAAGGTGTCCAGCATGCTTACGCTAAAGACTTTCCCCGCAGCGAACGGCAGTCGGAACATGAACACCAGGTTGGAGCCTTTCTCCCTCTCCTTCTGTAGTGGGTGGAGGCAGAAGGAGGAGTGGGGCATGCATGGAGACACAAGGATGTGAGGTAGGTAGCAGAAAGACATGCACAAAAGAAGGTTTGCTTTCAAATAAACCTTTTACGGCCCGGCAATCCAAAACAATATCAATGTAAACTATCTTCATTTTTAACGTAACTCTCTGATCAAGGGCCGAGTGGAGGAGAGAGAGAAAGAGAGAGAGGAAGCCTGTGCAGAGACGAGGCTCACAACTGCCTTCAAGTGTTCTTCCAAGATTTCTCTTCCATTACTCTTTCATTGCCTATTACTGGAGTTGCTCTTAGGTTACAGGAGATAAAAGGCCCTCTTACCTTCTCCAGTTTGGAGAGGGCCAGTGAATAGTGGTCTTTGACTTTGAACTGCATGAAGCGCATGTTGGCGGGGTGGGTGAGCTCTGTTATGATGCTGAGAGCTGGAAACAGCCTGTAAAGTGCCGAGAGAAGAGCGAGAGAAAAGGAGAGAGAGAATGAGGAACAGAGAGGGGGAGAGAGAGAGAAAGCAAAAAAGAGAAACAGAGTGAAAGAGAGAGAGAGAGAGAAGGCGAGGAGAGAGCTCTTAAAGCAGCTTATAGTACACACTGTTCACAATCAGATACTTTCATGACCAGGGATTTTTTTGCTTAAAAAGGCACAGGGGCAAAGATAGGTGTGGATGTACTGTGAGTACAAGGTTGGTGAGTGGTCTCATTGTATATTTTGTGCTATTACACTGTGTTTTTGCACACAGCATTTCATTTTAGAGGTGCAGTGTGTGACTTCGAGACACCTTTAAGATGAGACACACTGATGAACACAGAGCATACCTGAAGAGTGTCTGAACATTGACAATGGTCTTAGCGTCTGCCATGTAATCCTCCTCTGCTATCATCGAGCTCTCCTTATCTACCACCACCATAGTGTCTGCAAACGTGACTCCACAACGCAGCAGGCTGTCTAAGCTTCAGAGAGAGAGAAAGGGACAGACAGAGGAGGGGGGAGAGAAAGAAAGAGAGAGGGAAATACAGAGAGAAAAAGAAAGAGAGAGAATGAGACTGGGCAATAAGATTACAGTGAGGTTGACCAGGTGTGGAATACTAGAAGATGAATAAAGCCCAGCTTATCACTTACTTATCTATAGAGCCCACAGTATAGAACACCATAGGGAACCAGCATATAGCTTCTAAAAAGTCTGCCTCCGGTCTGAAGAATAAGAAAAAGGAGGGAGGGAGAGAGAGAGGGAACAAAAGAGAAACAGACAAAATGAAAGGCACAAACAACGCACTGAAACACATCAGTAATATCATTATGTGCATTGATTGCCTCCATAACAAATGGTCATTACAAGACAACATGGCTGTGCTTACATTGTTTAAATCATTTTCCTCGTCTTGGGAGCAAAAAAAAAAGCCCTAACCTTTAATATGCAATAAAAAAAATCCTTTTCCCCGTCCCTTTAATGTGCTGAACAAAGACATAATGCCCCATGGCCAGAGGCAACGCACCAGCTGAATGGCTACATCGGGGCATGACTCGAGTGTTTACGGCATTTCAATGCATTAGAGGGGAGCATTCAGCAGTGTACCGTGCGGCAGGCTAGACAGAGATTACTTCTCATAATACATGCAAAGGCTCGTTAGAGCCGCCGGTCAGACAGCGGAAATGAGAAGAATGCTCATGTCACGCCGAGGCAAACCCCCTCTCCATTCCTCATGGCTAATCGTTGCGGGGTTGGCGGTGCGGTGCGACTCCATCAGCGCAGTCGTTTATCTATACCTTCGTTAACGGAGACAGACACGCACCAATATCCAGTCAACTAATTAGATGATTCATTTTTATCAGGCTGTTGAGCTTACTGGAAAATGTAACAACCCGGCGCTAAGAATTAGCATTAAACATTAGCACTGGTGCTGCTAGCAGTTCACCGGTTTAGCCATGGAAGGCCTCGCATCATGACTTCCACTCTGCTGGTGGGTGGTTCTTACATGCTCTCGAGCAGAAGCACAATGGGATTCAGCTCCTTCCTGGGCCGGTAGTAGGCCCGCAGAGGGACGATGAAGTTGTAGAGCCCGTTGCCCGCACTCTCGGCCGACACGATGATCAGCTTGTTCTTGAACCCATAGGAACGGGCGTCCTCAAACGGGATGTGAGGGCAGGACTACGGAACAGAGGGCAGATGTGATGAGCATACCTGTCAACACTCCCGTTTTTCCCGGGTTTCTCCCGTATTTCAAGGTCATCTCCCAGCACCCTCCCGTTTTGTTATTTCTCCCGGAAAACTCCCGTAATTTGCATGGCCATCAAACTTCATTTTAAAATCATTAGTCCATTCAGGTTGCCAGATTGTGTATGAAATACACCCTACACATACACGATCACTTAGTTTCAATTTCAACCGTTTTATCATAGGCTAAAACCTGGCAACCCAAAACCCAAATAAGGAAGGGTGCCGACTTTCGCGCAGCCTGAGTCTCGGCCGAAGCAAGCGGGCTAGTTGAATGGCCTACTCCAGAACTAGCTGTTGTGAAATTGTTGGGAATTTAATTGATTAACACATCACATAAAGTGTTATTGAGTGTTGTTGATACACTGAACTTGTGCCCTCGGAACCAAATCTGACAGCAAGCAGCTTTGGAGTTTTGGAAGTAGGCTGCAGGCAGGCAGCTGGTGGATACATAACTGGCATGTGTAAGGTAATGGTAAGGTAAAAGCAACGACCAAAATGCAGTGTTGAAACACGGTATGAAACGATTAAATATGCAAACACAGATCCCGTATAAACACAGATCCGTATAAACACTGAGAAAAAAAAAATCTCCCGTTTTTGGAAAGCTAAATGTTGACAGGTATGGTGATGAGATATGAAGGAAAGGCCAGCACAGAAAAGAGAAACAGAGAGAGAGAGAGAGAAAGAGATGGTAGAAGAAAGAGGACGTGAATGGAGAAGATAAGCAGATTTAAAAGGTTAGGAAGAATGAGGTCTCAAGAGAGACTTTGTCAGTGGGAGAAGGCCAGTTGTGTTAAGTGTGTTGAGGTACGGTAAGCCTGTTAATGACTTCAGGAGGGATGTTTCACCACAGGGGCTTTGCTGTTTCATGCATTTTCCATGAGGGGCCGAGCTGAGCTGAGCTGAGCTGCGGCTCTGTCTCGGTCTCTCACCTTGTCCAGACGGAGGCAGCAGAAGGGCATCTTCTCCTGCAGCAGGTGGCACAGCGCGGGCGAGCTGCCAATGTAGGGGGAGTTCAGTGGGTACCCCTTCACCCACCTGCCACAGTAATGAGCGCACACACCACACACACACACACACCTCATTAAACTTTAACCACATTCTCATTAGTAGTCAGCGGTTATCAGAAGACCTACAGCAAACTCACTAACTATGCATATTAACATTCATAACAGTCGACGACCCATAAAATAAGGACATCTTAGGAATGAGGAACACTGTGTAGCCCTGTGCTATATTTTCTTTAATTACCTTTACATTAAAAATATTAATAAATAATTACAAATGTTTTGGAATGTACTATGCCGAAATGTATTTGAATATTTTACTTTCTGTAAGTTTATTGGTTATGAAGTTTAAGTTGACCTTTGCACCGGAACCTGTTGCCACGAAAAGAAGAGAGTGGAGGAGGAAGAAGGAAGATGAAAGCAAGCGGATGGCTTCTCTGATCTCACTGCTGAAAGCATAAGTTTACACGGTTATAGCTCTATCTCTAGGACATTGGAGTGGAGTTTAGCTGACTAGAGTTGTCGGACAGATAACTTAAGTATCAGTGACGGTTTATTTTCTCAGTTTGATAGACTTTGAAGTCACATTAATTTCAGTCAAGTGGCGAATTTATGCATGGTCGCCGTCTTAGCTCAACGTACTCTTAGTCGTATCAGTAGTTAACATTGTGCACTGGGACTTTGCAAACTGATTTGGAGTAGAGTTCTCAACGGGCCTGAAAATTACAACCCGACCCGACCCGGGCGGTGGTTTTTAAAGCCCGGACCCGATGTAACCCGACACATCAACATGAATTATCTGCCCGAACCCGGCCCGCGGCCCGACGTAAAATATACGTTTTGACTGTTAACCCCTGACTTTATTTAGGTGAAGATTCAATACATTAGCGTAACAATTTACTTAAAACTGATTTTCTCCTCTTCTGGCGTAGGCTATGGTGACGGAAGAAAACCGCATCCAAAGTTGGCAATCTTAGCGATGCTTTTTGCAACACCCTCGATAGGCTACATGTCGTTGGAAAGCTTAGTTTATGGCCGTTCATGTGAGCACAATAACTTAATTTTGTAAATTTTACCAAAGCGATTGGTTTCGCCTTGCAGGGTCACATATTTCATCTGCACCTTGCATTTTGAGCATTGCACATAACCTGTAGAATTTCCATCAGAATCCAGCACCACTCCAAACACTTTCCAGACCTGTGATTTTCCCACTCCTGTAGTAGCGACGGTGAATTCACCTGCGGCAAGTTTACCTTTCACCAACTCCATCTTCTTATCCAGGCTAAAGGCGTGCACGCAGCGGCGTCAGGTCTGCCCCTCTCCATGATGCACGTTGCACGCAGCAACCAGGCTTTCTTTACGGTGAACAGCAGCGATGATTAATACATGTTTTTTTTTCACTGAGCGGAAAAGAGTAAGCCCAAGGTCCGACCCGACCCGAGTCATTTGCTTATATTTTCGACCCGAACCTGCGGGTCCCGTCGGGTTTATCGGACCGACCCGACCCGTTGAGAACTCTAAGTTGGAGGAACAACTCTGTGCACTGGAACTTGGACAAGGTGTACAGAAGAATTAGCCTGACTGCCTGTGTTAACGAGTTAGCGCGAAGCAACGCGGCTGCGGGCTTCACAGACGGCAACGACAAAACTTTCCTTCTCTTCCGGACCTGCAGGTAACTGGCATGCCATGTTTATTTTGCTTGTAAGAGTGACGCGGTCGTATAGTTTTTGGTCTCAACGAACGCAAGCAACTTACAGGCCTGCAACGAGGGTGACATTTTTGTTTGATAAGCCGGCATAGGGTATATCTTTTCACATGAGAGACTGTTATTGCATTGTGTGTGTATTTCAAGGGTTGCTTATGCTATTTGAATGTTTGCCACTGAGTTTCATACTGGAAATATTGGTTTGACTGTGAGAGCACTAGGTGCCTAAAGGTGATGTCATTTAAATAATATTTGAGTTAGGTAAAAAGATTCCATTTGGGATATTGTCCTTTGAACTGAAGGGTGGTAAATGCTTTAAGATTACCTACATGTAATTTCATTTATATTTTAGCCAAGTAAAAGCTTTATATTTTTACAATACTTTTTGAAGTGTTGATGTTTTCATTAGATCTTAGATACTTAAAAAAGAGTGATTACAAGTTCATAGAAGCTTATATCTCAAAACCTTAAATACAATTACTACTTATAAGTTAAAAGAACTCAGGGCGTCCCAACAAGTGAGTTATAGAACTTATTAATGAGACATGCCCATTACTGCGGCATTGGGGCGCTACAACTGTATTCCCGGGCACGTTGAGGTGGTCAGAATTATACATACAGGACGACACATGAGAACACACACACACACACACTCCAATCTAGCCCATCAATCGCCAGGCTGTTGTAGACTCCACCTTTAGGCTGGGATCACACTGACCAGCGACAAGCGGCAGGTTTCCTATTGTTCTCTATGGTTCGGCAGCGGAGCGGTGGCAGCGCTAGCGTTGAACAAGCTGAGCGTTGAACTTGGTTCAACTTTCAAAGCGCAACGCGAGTGTATTCAATTGTCAGTTTAGGCTAACCGTTTGTGTTACTTAGGAATGAGATGGAACATAATATGGTCTGAGCGTTGTTACGCTTGCCGCTGCCGCTTTCCAATTTCCGCTGGTCAATGTGATCCCCGCCTTAAAGGTGTGATGTCTTCATGTACAGGCTCCCCATTACTTACTCGCAGTGTCCACCCCACCATGGCACCTTCTGGTCGCGGTCGCCCTCCTCCTTCCCCTCCTCTCCGCCCTCATCCTCCGACTGGTCCCCCAGCAGGTCAAAGGTGGCACTGCCCACGCCGTCCACCAGCTCAAGCACGGGTGCGATGCTGTGCCTTCGCTCCTCCGCCGACTCCCCCATGGCGGGCAGCGCCAGGGTGTTGGCACCCACCACCTCCGACCTGCCCCCGGTCCGTACGCCCGGCCCGCCACCCAGCACCATGCCCCCTGTGCCCTGGCCCTCTGGGCTGCTGTCGCTGGAGTCGTGCAGGTCGATAGCCACCGTACCTGTGGGTGGGGACAGAGGATCACCTAGCGCTCCAATACAGAATGACTTACTTTGGTCAACAAAATGTGCTTGTTTTATCCACCAAATGCATTCAGAAGTGCATTCAGACTTGATTTGTGCTATGACAGAATGTGCTGTCTCTCAAAGTTTCATGGACACAATACTGCCACAAAATGTATTAAGCTGTTGTATTGTTTCATCTGGAATTAATGCATTCATAATGCAATACAGTCATTCTTTTCTGTCATGAGAACAGAGTCACCAGAGCAGAATGATTATAGGCGTGGTCCTCATAGATTTCACTAGATGGTGGTATTGGATAAGCGTCCTTGTATTACTCAGCGCTATGATTTTGCTAAACAGTAATTCAAATAACTTGTCTGAAATATTCAACAGTTGCCTCTAGGTAAAAATACAATGAAGTGTTTAATGTTAACGACACTTAAACACACACACACGCACACACATTTAGGGATGTTTTCACACAGTGATATTTAATTTATATTAGTTAGTCTCAATCGCACATATATTTAAACTAAAATAGAAGCATGATTGCACAGTTCATATACAAAGTGCAAATTGGTCAACGTAACAAGAAAGTCTGACAAATATGCTCCCTTACAACTGACTTTTGCCAAGATTGTCACTGACAGCTGAACGTGTAAAGAGACATTTTGTAAGAATTCCAATGACTGCAAAATGGTCTGTAAAAATATCTGTGCCAGTGCCGGGACGCAAGGGGGCTTTGACCCACCCTGTAACTGTAGCAGACACAGTGGAGGTATTAAACTGACCCAGGGCTTTTACTGGGGTGAAGCAATGTGCGATATTGAAGCAATATAATTACAATGGGAGCGCCTAGTTTTTCCCACTGCAACATAGCTTTAGAGCTTTGAAAGGAAAACAAGGCATGTGTTTTTCAGAGAATGGAAGCCTTTTTCTCTCTTGAGAAGCGAATAAGAGTGATTCATTTTCTTGAAAATGCCTTTTGAGTCACCAGGGTTGTCACAGTGTGAGAATAAAATCACATAGTTCAAAAGCACACATCTCTTAGCAAAAACAAGTTTGTGGAAGTGTACTGTTGGTCTACTTATTTCAAACTAAGCATGCATATAGCTTACTTTTTGTGTACTAATCATAGATACACTAAATTGATTTAAACTTCTCTTATAATGATACATAAAGGTTTAAGTACACTACCATTTAAAA
Source organism: Alosa alosa (assembly GCF_017589495.1). Classification (NCBI taxonomy): domain Eukaryota; kingdom Metazoa; phylum Chordata; class Actinopteri; order Clupeiformes; family Clupeidae; genus Alosa; species Alosa alosa. The sequence continues at coordinate 2,236,601 of NC_063194.1, forward strand.
GTTTGGAGTCACTTATAAATGTCCTTATTTTCATCATTAATGTTGTAAATGACTGTAGAAAGAAATGGCTGATCTTTAATGCAATATCTACATTGCCCATTATCAGCAACCATTCATCCAATGTTCCAAAGGCACATTCTGTTTACTAATCTGATATCATTTTAAAAGGCTAACTGAGAAAACATTGGAGAATCCTGCATGACAGATTCTAATATTACCCCTCCATAAAGACTGTGTTTACGTTTAAATTGAGTTGGGTTGACTACCTAAGTTGTTATGTTTTGGCATCCAATACAATATTTGGATTAATATTTTTATTCATAAAGTAAAAATGTTCTTTATTCAGATTAAGTGTTTGAATGTTTGTATTTATAATCCACTGGTAGTGTTTATATCAGTAAACTTTAAGAGTACTTTGAAGGACAGTTAAAATAATGCTTCAAGTATAAAAAATAATACCTGAATGGAAACCTAGTATACACTTTAAAAGTAGGATGTGAAGTCCATGTAAGGAAACTTACAAGTACTTGCAGTATATAAATGATTCAACTTATAGTTTACTTTAGGAATTACTTTAAAGCTCTAAGTGATGTTTCTAAGCAAAAACATTTTTTGTCACATACAGCAAACATCACCTCACCATCCACTAGCTGCCTGTCCCCTGAATACACTGTAAAGAAACACGGTCTCTGTGGGCAGCCCAGGCTCCAAAAACGGCAACAAAAACAGCCTGGTTCAGACAATCACCGACAAGATGCACGTTGAGGAGTTTCAGTTTTTTACGGAAGGGAGGGGAAGGGAGGGGTGAGCTAGCTCTCTGTAACATCCCTTCTGCTAACGTCAACAGAAGGGACGTTACCCAACATTGCTTAGAGCACCGGTTTTAGCCCAACTACTCCTGACTAGACACTTAACCCCAAAAGTGCTCCGGATGTGCAAGTCGGCAACGTGGCACCTACACCATAGGTGTGTTAGTGTGTAAAGTGCTTTGAGTGCTCAGAGGAGTGTGAATACCTCACTTATTTCATTGGCAATTCAATTCAGGAAGGTAAGGTAACATTGACAGCTCTAGTTCATTATGGGTTCATACATATAAGCCTACTGTTTGCCAGCTGGTAGACAGTACTGTGTGCAATGATTAAATCTCCTCACAGTACACCACAAGCGCATTTATACTAATTAACTTGCCACATGAAGTAAACTTGGGAATTATACTTCACCTGCACTTAAGTGTACTTAATAAAATGAACTTTAAGTATACCTTTTTTTTTTGGTAAAGGATGCCGCATTCATCTAACCGGGTGAAATATTGATCAACAGATGACAACATTCAATTCATCTGATAGAGACAAAGTGTTGAAGTGAAACAGAAAAGATTAACTGACATATTTATGTAACTGATCTTTTTTTCACGATCTCTGCTGTTCCTTTCTTTATCATCTATGGTTTTCTTTTATCTTCTTTATTGATATTTTTTTAATCTTCTTGACACAATAAAATGTATCAATCATGCACAAAAATGACACACACCAAAAAATTATCAATAGGGCTTTGAAACAAACATAAAAAGCAAAGTACAAATGACCAACAAACTAAGGTAGAACAGGAACCGTACCGTAAACCAAAATAAGGTCAAATCATATCAAACCTCACAGCACTGAAGTGCGAGCAGCGTGGTACTGACCCATGCTGGCGATGATACTGTGGACGGGCAGGCGCGTGAGGCCGTGGTAAATGGTCTGTGGGACGCCTCTGGGGTCAATGCCCGGCCCCCTCATGGGCTCCCGATGGTCCCTGACGAAGGCCGAGTTCTCCTCTTTGGAGATGTTGATGTAGAAGCAGGTGTCTGAGGCGGACATGATGTGACAGGGCCCCGGGTTCAGCAAGATGTTAGACGTGTCCAGCCGACGCACCCCGATCAGACACACGCCATACCTGCCACCAGGAGAGCACGCTCAGCGGCTGTGTGTGTGTGACTAGGTGTATGTGTGTGTGTGTGTGTGTGTACAGTATGTGTGTGTGTGATGGAGCGTGTTTGTATGTGTGTATGTGATGGAGCGTGTGTGTGTGTGTCTCTGTGTTGTTTGTGTGAGTGTGTGTGTATGACTGATTGTGTGTGTGAGTGTCTGTGTGTTGCTTATGTGAGTGTGTGTGTGTGTGTGTGTGTGTGTATATGTGCATGTGGGTGACATGCTGGTCTTACTTCTTGTGTGCATGAAATGAGGCAAAGGTGAAGCTCTTCCCCTGGTACTCCCCAAAAAACTTGCTCTCCTCCAGTTGAATGTGATGCACCTCATTGGCTGAGCACCGCCGGTATGTCCGCTGCCATTGGTCCACTGAGCTGGCCCCGCCCTCCCTGAGACGGCAGTTGAGGACTGGTTACATGGCGACATGACTGACCTTTTCAAAGATTCCCTCACTCTACCCCCCCCCATGCCCCCCACCTCCTGTTAAATATGACCACCCGTTCAGTGACATTTCCATGGCTTTAATGGTTTACATCTAAGAGGGAATCAAACATGTCAGTTTGCAAAATGGACAAAACATGATGTTATGATGCTGCTTTAAAAACAAAAGGAGAGAAAGAGACACAAGCCCACACATGTGATGTAACACCACACATTGCATGATGTGTCCCCTCTGTGAATGGAGGAACAGGGGCTTTAATGGAGAGAAATGAGGGATTGTGTGTGTGTGTTTGTGTGTGTGTGGAGGAGAGAGGAGGAAGGGAAGGAGAGGAGAGGCAGATGCAAAAAGACGAAGGGGGAGAAAAGGTTGGTGAGCGAGAAAGAGAGATGAAGGAAGGGAGGGAGGGAGAGAGGGAGGGGAGCTTCGGATCATGGACACACTGCTGTTGGTCTGGTGTCCGACAGGACATTTGTGCACTGACCTGGAGAGGGGCTGGAAGGCTCCGGTGCGCTGTCTGAAGGCCTCTGAAGGTGCTGCCCTGAAGGAAGGAAGCATGGGAGCAAGGGATGGAGAGAAAGAGGGAAGGAATGAAGGAAGGAAAGAGGGAGGGAGAGGGGGGGGGAGGGAGGTGGGGTATGGTAGGTGTGATGATATCATGTGGGATGGCAAAAGCGTAAAAAATTGAATGCTGAGGTTTTTCTCCTAAATGAGTTTAGGAAGATGAGAAGAAGTTTGAAGCGTTAAAGTGTGGGTGTCTGCGGCGTGCAAATATGGGGTGTGAGTGTGTTAATGTGTGTGTGTGTGTTTGGTGTGTGTGGATGTGTGCGTGTATATAGGGTCAGAGTGTGTTACTGTGTGTGCGTGTGCCGTGTGTGTGTGTGTGCATGGGCGGACTGGCCATCTTGCATACCGGGCATTTTCCCGGTGGGCCGACGCACCTTTTGGGCCGATAGAATAGGCTATATATATAATTTAATTATTTTGGCCAACGATCGGCCCAAAGGAAGGACAATCAGCGGCCCATTGGTAACATTTCAATATTGACACTGGACTGATCCAATAACAGCTCACGTCAGGCCCCACCCCTCCCATTTGTGCAAAATTAACACCAATGTAGAAGCTTCAAAAATACAATATTGCAAGTAGGCTAGCATATGTAAGCAACATGTTGAAGTTCGTTGAGTTTGAACGAGGATGTAAGCAAGCATACACAGAAGGGTTCTATCTTGGGATATGGTAAAGAAGGGTTAAAAGACTGTAGACTGACGGAAATGTAAGTTACAAAACGTCACGTCATGCACAAGCCAACTAAGCTACAGTATATATAACCTATACGATAGGCTACTGGAAGACACTAAAAATAATTAGTTCATGTAGCTGTACTGTTCCAAAATGTACAAGCAATGTAGGTAGGTAGTATAGCCTACAGGAATAAAATATTTCCAGCAACAGCCCTGTTGTTTCAGTTGTCCTACAGTGATAACTGGTATAAATTACATTAATGTCTAAGACAATCTCTTTACACATAGGCTTCAGTAATTTTTGGTGCTGCTGTCAATTGTAGCCCATTGAATAATTTGAAATGATACTTTGAATTCAAGCAGAAACTCTTCTTTAATAATTGCTTGTTAGCCTACTTGAATATGGAGATCATATGCTCCATGCCTACCTCTGATCAGTCAGAGAGATAACCAATGAGGCCTACATCACTTTCAGTGCTCCATGACAGTTGAAAATATATGCATATTTAAGGGTAATGCAAAGATTTTGTATTTAATTAGGTGTGCCTGACCGATTTGAGGGCCGCTTGGGCCAAATATGCCAGGGACGATTTTTGGTCCCAGTCCGCCCCTGTGTGTGTGTGTGAGTGAGAGTGTGTGTGAGAGAGAGAGAGAGAGGCGGTCTCCACTCACTGTCCTCTTGATGAGTGAATCAGTAAGGTGATCAGGGTGGAGGTGGCTGGACAGACGCAGTTGAGAGCCAGCATGGCATACTTAAACTCCTCTTCACACACCACATGGTCTACAGACACAAAAGCACACCCCACACACACACACACACACACACACACACAGACACACACACACACACACACACGTCAGGGGGTAGAACAAACAAAAACCTTTACCCACAATTACCCGTAGCTGCATACAGTCACGCCTGAGATGCACAGTCCCCTCCAGCAAGCTTAATAATAGAAACCTGAGCTGTGAAGGCTACGGTGCTCTCCAAAGTTTTAAGTGTGTGTGTGAGTCTCCATCAAGTGTGTGTGAGTCAGGACAAGGAGCCTGACTCAACCGGTTTCGCATCGAAGCAGTGAGTGGGCGGGCCACCCTGCTGTCTGCAGCATCAATGGGCACTCCTCTTTTAAAGGAGAACTCCTCTTTTCGCATAGATGTCTGTTTCTCGAGCATGAACATGTGGGCTCACAGACATGCCCCAGAGTGTAGCGCTGTAGCTGCCTGGCTACTTTCGCTGTTGGAACTAGCAACTCGCTAGGTAAAACCACTTGGTTTTTTTGGGGGTTTTTTTGTAATCGCCGGATTTCTCCTTTAACCTGACTCACACACTTTGCACAGACATGGCGTGTAGTTGTAGGATGTTTTCCTAACAAAGCACCTGCGGGTGCAGAAAATATCACAGGGTGCAATGTTTTCTCCTATCCTGACCCTTGGATGGGCACTGATTGAAAAGGAAATGGGTGTTGGCCCCATGAGGTGAGAGAAGCTTAGAAGCTGAGATTGATTGCAAAAGTGTGTTACTAGTGAATGGGCAGATTATGTTAGGCTAGTATTCTTTTTATGTTTTTCATTTTTTGTTCTTATATTTTAAGTGAGTGTTGTACTTTGAGAGCAAAGATTAACCGGAGTCAAATTCCTTGTTTGTTTACGCAAATCTGGCCAATAGAGCTGATTCTGATTCTGATAATAATGAGAACAGGGAGGCGCTGTGGCGCAACAGGCTACAGCGTCCATAGTCTGACCTGCGGTCGTGTCCCGATCCCACCCCATTTGTCCTCCCTCTCACATCCTTTCAATCTTCACTGTCCTACCCAAATAAAGGCAAAAAGTCCCAAAGATATATTGAAACCTCAAAAACGAGTAAACATTGCACACTGGAGGATATATTTTTGCTGACTTTATTTGCGTGAACAACACGTTTCACAGTTTGCTTCTTTAGGTTCACGTTCGGAACGCAAATAAAAATAAGTAGAGTTAGAGTCAGCAAAAATGATATCCTCCAGTGTGCGATGTATACTTGTTTTTGAGGTTTCAGTAGTTTTACTGCACATCAGCACCTGGAGAAAGAAGGGCTGTACACAGGGATTTTGAACTTTGAGGAGTCCGAGAACTATACTTTACTAATGAGAGCAGAGGGTGGAGACCTAGTCCAGAGAGGGGTGACCGGCTGCCCTCCACCGACCCCAGCCCAGCTGATCGCCCTGACCACCCCAATCCCACGTCTCCAACACTGGGCTACACCCCCAGCCCTAGTGTTGGCCTCCTGATTGTCTGTTGCACACCCACAATGGGGTAAACGGCATGCAAAAGCCCAGTGGCCCACTTCCATGCCAAAAGACATCTCAGTTCAATTCAACTCAGTTCATTCAAAAGACATCCTCTCTCTGAGGAGAAGAGCAGAATCGGAGAGAGCTGTATGTGTGTATTTCGGTGTGTGTGTCTTTGTCTGTGTGTGTGTGTGTGTGTCATTGTCTGTGTGTGTTTGTGGGGGGGCAACAGAACAGAGAGTGTAAAAAGATGTGTGCATGCATGCACCGAGGGGAAGAGTGTGAATCCAATGTAATTGACGTAACTGATGTGAGCAGACAACCCAGCACAATGAAATAGGGCAGCTACCTTAATGATCTCTTAATCGATGCAGCACAGCACAATGAAATAGGGCAGCTACCTTAATGATCTCTTAATCGATGCAGCAGCCGGCTTCATTTGCATGTACCTCATTAACATGGTGTAAACACACATTTCAGCATTTTGCCAATCAGACAGAGGATGCAGACAACATTCATATTCATTCACCAAAAACTTCCTCTTCACGAATGCATCAGACAAACCCCTCTTTCTCTCCCGGCTCCTGGGCTATGCAATAACGATTTAATGTTTGATTAAGTCATTAAAAAGCTAGTCAAACTGATGGAGAAAATGTATCAACAGTATTAAGAAAATGTATCAACAGTAGAGGTGATTTTATAGCCTTCTGCTCTCCTGGTGTCTGCCTGCTCTGGCATATTACAAGCTACTCTACAATGACCATAATGTGCACATGAGGCAATCCTGTGCACAGTCCCATGAATGGGTTATTTACATATGTTTGTTTAGCAGATGCTTTAATCCAAAAGTTACTGATCAGTACAGGTGTGTATTTTCATCAGGGCACCGGTACTTGCATCTCTGTGTCCAGATAGAGACAACACATTTGTTTTAAGAGTGTAGGCTGTCTGCGTATATTGCATCTGTGATCTTGGCGTTGGTGTGAGTGCCATGCTCAACCAGTTTGGAGTGGTATGGGAGCTGTGGAGATGGTCGGGTCAATGTGGTGTGTGTTGGGCCAATAGGGTGTGTGTTGGGCCAATAGGGTGTGTTGTAAGATCTAAAGTTGCAACAGCTTGCGGAAGCATCACTGATGGGCACGATTGTTTTGTTTTGAAGTTTGAATGCTGATCTCATCTTAACCTGAGCACAGCACAGCACAACTCTACTTATCTTTATTCCCCAAGTACAGGGAGTACAAACATGTTCTTTCCTACATATTCTAAAACTTAAAATAAAAAATTGACTTGCGCACAAGGAAACTGCAGATAAAAGGATGTGTGAGGTTGCTGCTATGTAGCTGCTACATAGCCTGCTGTTATGCAATTATCTTGTGTTGATGTAGCAACGGGTTTAAAAAGTCATAAAAGTCTCCCAGCCAAGCCAGAGAAGTCCAAGTGTCCTTAAAGGCCTGATCAAAGAAGCTGCGAGAAACATAATGCAGGGACCGATAGGCTCCTGTGTAATATGTGGGAAGGACAATACTCCATAAAAACGGCAATTAAAAACATGGAGAACAATATGCAATAAGTCCTATTTTATGAGTAATATAAGGTAGCCTGGGCATAGCAATGAAACAACTCCTTCAAAACCGAATTACCAAAGCTTGTCACAAAGGCATTGAGGAAGACACCACTTATATAGAGTCATCATGAAGAAAATCAATGCGAGTGGAAAGCAATTTTGTCTTGAGTTTTCAGAAATTACATCTACTTTTGATCTACTGTGATGAGAGAATTGTGACAAAATGGAACAAAGCCTCTATACTCTACATTATGTTGTTTTTGGATATCCAAAACAATTTGTTTTTGGGGAAGAGCCATGGATATCCAAAAAGCACCATGACAATTCATATAATTTTTTGAAGTAAGTGCAGTAGCTGCAATAATTAGATGGCAGTTCATTATATACCTCTCTCTCTCTTTCTCTCGCTCACACACACACACACTGTGTGCTGTGCTCACTCACATACCAATTAGCAGTTATTTTTTCAATTTGTCTCTCATGCCCCTTCTCTCGCTCTCTCTCTCTCTCTCTCTCTCTCTCTCTCTCACTTTCATGCCCCCCCCTCTCTTTCTCTCTCTCTCTCTCTCTCTCTCTCTCTCTCTCTCTCTCACACACACTTTCATGCCCCCCCTCTCTCTCTCTCACACACACTTTCATGCCCCCCCTCTCTTTCTCTCTCTCTCACCAGGTTCTCCTCCCATTTTCTTCCCTCCACTCTTTCCTCCTCTTCCTTCCTCTTCCTTCCTCTGTCCCTCGCTCCCTTCCTCCTTCAGCTGAGGACTTCCAGCCAAACACAGAAAGCAATTACTGACCTAGTCTCAGCCAGGGATGCTACAGCCCACACCTGTTGATCATTGTGTACTCTTTTTCATTTTCTGAGCTCTATCCTCTCCACTGTGTGTATGTGTCTGTGTGTGGTGTGTCTTTTTGTGACTGTGTGTGTATGTGTGTGTGTGTGTGTGTGTCTTTTTGTGAGTGTGTGTGTGAGTGTGGAGTATTGAATGTTCACCAAGGCCTCCATGCTCTCCATGCTGGTAGGTAATTGTGGTGCCTTTGTGCTGGGCAGCTGTGCTAATTTAATCAGCATGAGGTTTCCTGGGCATCACTGACTGACTGACTGACTGACTGACTGACTGACCGACCGACCATCAGGAATGCACAGGTGGAGAGAGAAGGGGGACCACTGGAGGGGGACACAGCAAGGACAAAGGGAGGAATGGAGAGAGAGAGAGAGAGAGAGAGGCAAAGCTGTTGTGCAGCTCGCGATCAATTAACATGTCGCGACCCACAGCAGCCCATTAAACAGGCTGAGCTCTCTGAAATAAAAAGCATCCTCACTGGGATGAGCTCCAGCATTCTCTTTCTCTCTACCTCCCTCTTTCTCTTTACCTTCCTATCTCTCTCTCTCTCTACCTCCCTCTCTCTCTTTACCTTCCTCTCTCTCTCTACCTCCCTCTCTCTCTCTTTACCTTCCTCTTTCTCTCTACCTCCCGGACATGCAAAAAATGAATATCTATGCAGAATGTTTTCATTTAGTTAGTCCCTGGTAAATCATACAATCATAGAAACACATATGATGGCTTATGGGAAAGGTGGGGTGGTACTGAATCCAATAATACCAAATATGTAAATATAGTATGACAATTTAGGGTGTTCTGTCACTCAATGTATGAGGTGTCCAAAATGAAAGAAAACGGAACACTGGCAAAATACAGTCTCTAACTCCAAATCACATTATCAGTGGTGAGAAGAATGTTGATAAATCCATTGTTACTGCAAGGCAAGTGCTGATCTATATTTACATTTAATAATGATACATTTCATATGAAACACAGATCCAATTGAATCAGGTTAACATTGGAATGGAACACCTTTATTAAAATATTTACATTAACTTGAATTTTGTTTTGGTCAAGTCAGTGCTGAATAATGGAAAATAATATTGTTAGCTTTTGTCTGTCCAGACCAGCAGTGGACCGTAGAGCCTACACTGCTTACTTCACCCCTAAGTAGCTAAACAGTTAGTTGTAGAAACTACTTTCCCTAGCTAAGAAAGTACTTAGCCCTCTGACTAATGTTGCATGTGTAATTGAACTTGATTTGCATTTCAATGAAAATTCTGAAGTTTTTCCTTTTCACTAGTCTCTTGAATTATAGAGAATGTCTTAGACATTGGATCCAAAGCTTGTGGGAAACAGTTTGAAAAGGGCAAGAAAAAAGATCCCTATGTCCAAAACCCCACAGTAGAAGGCCTCCAACGCATACTTACCCTTGCTCAGCAGAGAGAGAGATGGTGATGTCCATAAAACTCTGGCTCCATATACAGATGATATTTCCTCCAAAATCAAAGTGTCATATCATGTAGAGTGAACTACTGCAGTAAGACAAACATCAGTGAGCAGCAGCAAGTTGGAAATGTTGAGAGTGAGAGCACATCTGCACCAAGAAGGCTGACTAGGGTTGATACAACATCATTGCCTCTCAGACATAGCTACATGGATGAAGGCACACCACCTCCAGCTGAACCTCTCAAAGACTGAACTGCTGGTCCTCCCAGCTAAACCTACCATACATCACGACATCAACATCAAATTTGACTCCCTGTCTGTTTCACCTACCAGGACTGCAAAAAATCTAGGAGTTGTTCTCGACAACCAACTAAACTTCTCAGATCATGTTGCCTCAGTCACCCGGTCTTGCCGTTTCGCACTCTACAACATACAGAAAATCAGGACTTACTTGACTCAAGATGCTACCCAACTTCTGGTTCAGGCAATAGTCATCTCACGACTCGACTACTGCAATGCCCTCCTGACAGGTCTCCCAGCCTGCGCAGTGAAACCACTTCAGATGATCCAGAACAGCGGCGGCGCCTGGTCTACAACCAACCCAAAGGGTACATGTTACCCTGCTGCTCATCCAGCTACACTGGCTACCTATGGCGGCCCGCATCAAATTCAAGGCTCTAGCAGCTTGCCTACAAAGTAGTCTCGGTACTGCTTCCACCTACTTGAATGCCCTCATACAGACAGACACGCTACCTCCAGACCCGCTGCGCTCCTCAGGCTAAGCGACGTCTAGCTCTACCACCGGTGCGCTCAAGCCAATCAAACTTTTTCTCATCTGTTGTTCCTCGTTGGTGGAACACACTGCCAGCTCCTACAAGGGCAGAGACATCCTTCTCCATTTTCAGAAAACTCCTGAAGACCCAGCTCTTTAGAGAACATCTCCTCTCATAGCAACACTTACAACAAGTCTTACTGATCCTAGCACTCACCAGCCGTCTCAAACTGACAAGTAACTGTTAAAAACAGCACTCACTGATGCACTTATTCTTACTGTACTCTAATGTTTTTAAATTGTCCTAAAATTGTTGAGAACTGCTCTAAAACTTAAACTGTTTACTATGTTGTTAGTCGCTTTGGCTAAAAAGCGTCAGCCAAATGTAATGTAATGTAATGTGATTTCAAATATAGAGAGATTGTTTCATTTGTGGGAAGGCCAGCTCTAAACCAGAACCTCTGACAGCAATTTCAACTGGAACAGTCGCAAGTACCAGAGACGAGGTCCTTCGGGCAGCTTCTGAAAGGCTTGATGAAGATGTACATCTGCGAATTCTTTCATGCCCAGATCTCTTTGCATATGATGCCAAATACCATAAAATGCCTTGCACACTACATCTCTAAATGAAATATAGCAGAAGCCATAGAAAAGAATAAAAAAGCAGACCAATGTCTATAACAAAGCCTTTATTAAGCTCACTGAAGACATTGATAAAACAGTATTGTCCAAAGGTATGAAAATGAGGACTCAACTGACTTGACTTGACTGATAGCTATAGAACATACTAAAGACCATTGCTGAGCAAGAAGGTGTGTCAACACAAGAAATATAGATCAAGGACAGTGAACTGTTCTCACTTGAGTTGCTGAACATGGAATTGTTGATGCAGCCATCTACAACTTTTACCAAAATGAAGACACCCTGGATGGGAAGTGTACAACTCATGCTATGATGTCTGTTGTGTTCCGAAGAGGCCAAGTGTCCACAGCAGATAAATGCCTAGCAAAGCAACTTTACAGCTACATGGGGGTAAAAAGTGCAGTAGAAGAGGGGTTTAGTAGATTAAGTGGCAAGGGCTGCATAAGAAAGGTGGGGCAGTGTGCTTTAAGTATGTTGGGGATGTGTGTTGGAGAAGCTGAGGTGAGGTGATGACGGTGATGATGTAAGTGTGTGTGTGTGTTGGGGATGGGGGGGTGGGGGGCAGAAAGGCTAGGCAATCAAGGACATGGGTAGATAGATTGAGGAGAAATCAAAAATAATAAATAAAAAGTTCTATGGAGATGTGCAAAAGTTGGAGAAAGTCAGATGTGTGTGTGTGTTTTGACGTGTGATGAAATAAGAAAATAAATAAAAGGTCTGTAGCATAGGGAGAGGGATGTAAAAGTGCTAAAAGTCATGTAGGTGTGTGTGTGTGTGTGGGGGGGGGGGTCATGAGTGCTGAGGAGTGAATGAGTGCAAAGTCAGTATAGTGTGAATTCAGAGTTGGGATGGCCTGGGGATAAAAACTTCTCCTGAGTCTCTCAGTTCTGGCTTTGTGACTACATAGGCGTCTTCTTGATTTCAGCGGTAGGAATAATCCATTGTTAGGATGAGAAGATTCCTTCAGAATCTTTTGGGCTCTTAGGAGTACTCTTCTGGAATAGATATATTGTAGAGCAGGGAGTTGAGTTCTTATAGTAGGTTCAGCTGAGCGCACTACTCTCTGCAGAGTACTACAATCTCTATCTGTGGAGTTCCCATACCAGGTGATGATGCTACCAGTTAGAACACTCTCAACCGCTGAAGTGTAGAAGGCCTTCATGATGGATGTAGAAACTTTGAATTTCCTTCGCTGACGAAGGAAGTAGAGTCGTTGTCTGGACTTCAGAACATATTGAGTGTTAACAGTCCATATTAAGTCTTCAGTAATGTGGACACCAAGGTATTTAAAACTCTCTCTACAGGTTGCCCGCTGATCAATAGTGGGGTGTAACTGTAGTTCTGCTGCTTCCTTCTGTAATCCACTACCATTTCCTTGGTTTTATTGATATTCAATGTCAAGCTGTTAGATTGACACCACTGTGCCACCTCATCAACCTGATCCAAGTAAAGCTGTTCATTGTTGTTACTAATCAGGCCCAAGATCACTGTGTCATCTGCAAACTTGATGATGGAGGTATGACTACTGTTGGCTTTGCAGTCATGTGTGTAGATGTTGTACAGCAGTGGACTCACAACACAGCCTTGGGGAGCACGAGTGCTGATGGTTAATGAGTCAGATGTCAGACCCCCCACTCTAACCACTTGTGAACGGTTGGTGAGGAAGTCAAATATCCAGTGACACAGGGTGGTGTTCAGTCCTAAGGCCTTCATCTTTGTGACCAAGGTGAGAGGTACTATCGTGTTGAATGCTGAACTAAAGTCAATGAACAGCATCCTCACATAATTCCCATTCCCCTTCTCCTTCTCCAGGTGAGTTAAGGTGGTGTGCATGAGGTTTGAGATTCCTCTGTAGACCTGTTGGCTCTGTAAGCAAATTGGAGGGGGTCGAAGGAGGCAGGGAGGGATGAGCAGATAATGTTTTTCACAAGCTTCTCAAAACACTTCATCACTGTAGACGTCAGGGCTACTGGGCGGTAGTCATTCAGACATGATGGACTTTTGTTTTTCGGTACTGGAACAATAACAGACTGCTTGAGGCAAGTAGGAACTGTCTCTTGAGCCAATGATGTGTTAAAGATATAAGTGAACACAGGAGCTAACTGAGCAGCGCAGGATTTCAAAACCCTGTTAGAAATTCCATCCGGTCCAGCAGCTTTTCTACAATTAACCCTCCTAAAGGCATTGCTCACATCGACCTCAGAGACACATAAAGGTGCATCCTCATTTGCTTCACATGCTGCAGCTAGTGCAAGATAGTCTGTGTTTTTCATGTCAAAGCGAGCATAAAAAGCATTAAGTTCATCAGGGAGGGCTTTACTCACATTCATCATAGGAGGGGACTTTCTTTCAAAGCCAGTGATGGTTCGGAGTCCTTTCCACACTCGTGCTGGATCACCCTCCAAGAAATCAGCTTCAGCTTTGTCTCTATAGCGCCGCTTAGCATCTTTAATAGCTCTACGTAGATGAGATCATGACAAATTATGATAACACACAGATTCTCTTTTGAAGCTGGGTCATCATCACATGTTTGGTAATTTCTGTGGGCATGTTAATCAGTTATACAGGATGTTGGGTGCATACTTGCTGCATTGGAAACATAATAGACAGTCACTGCTGAAATTACTCACACTCATACTCTGATCCATGCTTTTCCTCAATATGTCTGCAGCTACTGTTATTTCTGTGAGTTTAGCAGCTTCCCTCAGTGCACAGTATGGTCATACTATCTGAGCAGATCAGATTTGACTGTCTTGGACGTAGAACAAATGCAAGTCTTTGTAATACTGTATCAGCTTTTCCTTTAGTTTCCAGACACACCTTATTGCTCCGCAATGGTCTTTAGTATGTTGTCATAGCTTTCAGTCAAAGAATTGAGTCCTCATTTTCATATCTTTGGACAATACTGTTTTATCAATGTCTTCAGTGAGCTTAATAAAGGCTTTGTTATAGACATTGGTCTGCTTTTTTTTATTATTTTCTATGGCTGCTGTTATATTTCGTTTAAAGATGTAGTGTGCAAGGCACATTTTATGGTATTTGACATCATATGCAAAGAGATCTGGGCATTAAAGAATTTGAATGTACAACTTCATCAAGCCTTTCAGAAGCTGCCCGAAGGACCTTGTCTCTGGTACTGGGGACAGCCGTGGCCTACTGGTTAGGGGTTCGGGCTTGTAACCGAAGAGTTACCGGTTCGATCCCCGACACAGAAGGGAAAAAAGGCGGGGGAAGTGGTTGAGCACTGCTCTCCCATGCCCACATGCATGGTGCCCTTGAGCAAGGCACCTAACCCCTCACTGCTCCCCGAGCACCGCTGTAATAAGGCAGCTCACTGCTCCGGGTTAGTGTGTGCTTCACCTCATTGTGTTCACTGTGTGCTCTGTGTGTTCATTAATTCATGGATGGGATAAATGCAGAGACCAAATTCCTTGTATACGCAAGTATACTTGGCCTATAATTTACATTGCCCCTGTACGAGTCGAAATGGCTGTCAGAGGTTCTGATCTAGAGCTGGCCTTCCCACAAATGAAACAATCTCTCAGTATTTGAAATTATGTTGTTTCAACCCTACTTAGCCTTCTTCACTCTCAACATTTGCAAATTGCTGCTGCTCACTGATTTTTGTCTTACTGCAGTAGTTCACTCTACATGATGCATGATGCATGATATGCAACTTTGATTTTGGAGGAAATATCATCTGTATATGGAGCCAGAGTTTTATGGACATCACCATCTCTCTCTCTGCTGAGCAAGGGTAAGTATGCGTTGGAGGCCTCCTACTGTGGGCTGTGAATGCCTATAAGACATTCTCCATAATTCAAAAGACTAGTGAAAAGGAAAAATGATATACATTTCAGATATTTCATTGAAATGCAAATCAAGTTGAATTACACATGCAAAATTGGTCAGAGGGCTAAGTACTTTCTTAGCTAGGGAAAGTAGTTTCTACAACTAACTGTTCAGCTACTTAGGGGTGAAGTAAGCAGTGTAGGCTCTACTGTCCACTGCTGGTCTGGACAGACAAAAGCTAACAATATTATTTTCCATTATTCAGCAATGACTTGACCAAAACAAAATTCAAGTGAATATAAATTTTAATAAAGGTGTTCCATTCCAATGTTAACCTGATTCAATTGGATCTTTGTTTCATATGAATTGTTTAATACTGGGACATATGAAATGTATCATTATTAAATGTAAATATAGAGCAGCACTTACCTTATGTAACTTACCTTGCAGTAACAATGAATGTCAACATTCTTCTCACCACTGATAATGTGATTTGGACTTGGAGACTGTATTTTGCCAGTGTTCCGTTTAATTTCATTTTGGACACCTCATACATTGAGTGACAGAACACCCTGATTCGTCATACTATATTTACATATTTGGTATTATTGGATTCAGTACAACCCCACCTTTCCCACAAGCCATCATGTGTTGCTATGATAATCCCTGGTAAAGCAGCTACAAAGTAAATGAAAACATTCTGCATAGATATTCATTTTTTGCATGTCCGCTTATTTTAAGTGTATGTTTACATGCCTCTATTCATTCCATACATCAAGATATTCACGTCCAGTCTTTTCTAGTAGGTAAAGCAACTTCCTGACTATAAACATGCCAAGTTTCAAAGTTCTCAGAGCTTGTGTGATTGATCTGCACTAGTTTATATGCCTTAACTCCCATACGGACAGGCTATATTTTAGTCCTTTTTTGGTTTTGGGGTGTATAACAATATCTGTTAATTTAACAATCTTAGCAGTAAAATATTTTTAGCCAAGAATCCATTTCATATATGGGAGACCTTAGAGATGAGGAAAAACATTGTTGGGTTTAGTTCTACCTCCGGTAGGGGTATCTCAAAAACTAAAGCCCTTTCTGACCATCTGTCACTAGCCTACTTCCTCTCTCTCTCTTTCTCTCTCTACCCCCTCTTCTCCATCTCTCATCCTCCATCAAGTCTGTCTGTTGCCTCTTCTCTCTGTTCTCTTTTTTTTTTTTTACTTTCTATATCGCATTCTATCTTTGTCAATGCCTTACTGTATTTTTTCTCTCCCTCCCTTTCTCTGTCCCTCCCTCCCTCCCTTGCTCTCCATCACTCTCTCTCTCTCCCTCTCTCTCCCTCTTTCCTATTTCTCTCTTGCACTGCATTTTTGCATTATGCGATGATTGAGCATTAGGCGGCGATTAAGCTATTTGTCGAGCTCGGCTCGGGTTTGCAGTGCGGGCCTCATTAATGCCACCCACTCCAGCACTTAGTGCCCATATTCCGCGCTGTGTCACAACATGTCTGCCGCGCTGGAGGCCGTCGCCGGAGCCACCACGCTGCCGCTGACGAGCCACGTGCAATTAGGCGTTCTCTTTTTTTAGCCCTCCGCCTGGCAATGCGCCAATCACGCGCCACAGTGGCATCCGTCGTTGCTGGGCGTAGAGGGAGCGCGCGGCGTGAAGCCTCTGCACGCTGCACTCGGTATCAGCGCGTGGCTTTTTTGTGGCCTCGCCGAGCTCATTTAGTTGTCGTTTGTCGTCGGGTCGCGTGACAGGCGGTCATGCTTCATGTTGTGCGGCGGGAGGGCGAGGCGATACGACACGGAGAGAGAGAGAAAGAGAAAGAGACAGAGAGAGATAGAGGTAAAGAGAGACAGAGAGAGATAGAGAGGTACAGAGAGACAGAGAGAGATAGAGAGACAGAGAGAGACAGAGAGAGACAGAGAGAGATAGAGAGGTAAAGAGAGACAGAGAGACAGAGAGAGACAGAGAGAGACAGAGAGAGATAGAGAGGTAAAGAGAGACAGAGAGACAGAGAGAGACAGAGAGAGGTAAAGAGAGACAAAGAGAGACAGAGAGAGATAGAGAGGTACAGAGAGACAGAGAGAGATAGAGAGACAGAGAGAGACAGAGAGAGATAGAGAGGTAAAGAGAGACAGAGAGACAGAGAGAGGTAAAGAGAGACAAAGAGAGACAGAGACGGAGAGAGGGAGCTCAGGGGGAGCACAAAGAGGCGGCAGAGACGGCGGTGTCTCCTCGGCTGTGTGTCACTGCGGCGGCTATTTCAGAGGTGCAGGAAGTGCGCTGACTCGGCGAGCTGCACAGCCAGAGCCATCTCTCTGTTCCTCACGGCAGAGAGAGAGAGAGAGAGAGAGAGGGAGAGAGAGAGAGAGAGAGAGAGAGAGAGAGAGGGGGAGAGAGAGGGGGAGAGGGAGAGGGAGAGGGAGAGGGAGAGAGGGAGAAGAAACAGGTGTAGGGGTGGGAGACGGGAAGGATAAGAGGAGAATTAAGGTGGAAAGAGAAGAAAGGAGGGAAGAGGAGAAGAAATGAGAGAAGGAAAGCGAGAGAAGAGAAGATGAGCGAGCGCTCTGTAAGAGAAAGCAGAGCAGCCAGAGACGTGGGTTGGCATTCTAAATTTGGGAAAACACCAGCTCCGTCACCAGTCATGGCTGACTAGGCTGACAAGAGCATTTACCACACAGAGCATTAGAGGGGACCAACTTCATCTACGTAAAACAGACAACATTTTGGACGCTATAGGAAGACATAAGGTGATTTTTATAAAGAACGTTCTAGGAATATTCATCTCATAATATTCTCTCTTTCCTCTCATTGTTTTTAACAGTTTTGCATTTAATGTTTATTTGTTCACAAATAATGTTTATTTGTTAACATCTCAGAGGGATGCTTATTGCCTGACCTGAATATCAAACCTGACAAAATGACCCTTTGCTATGAAGCATTTTCTCTCAGTTCTAGCACTGCTGCTGTCAGTCATAAAGAGAAAAAAAGGAGAAGACTCAATGTGGAAAATAAACCAGGCAATATCATCCGACAATTTTCCCTGCATTCGCACTGATTTGTGATCTCTCCACAGGCATTTGCTTGGGCTAGCGGTGTCACAGCTTTCACTTGAATGTGAAAACAGAAACAGAAAATGGCAATGCGCCTGTTTATGGGTCAGAATTCTTAACACTCCATACAAAATAGTCAATGCCAATATATCTTTTATTTCACCACTTCTGCCACTGTACTGTAAGTCCGCAGAGTATAACATAATGCAAAACTGTTGCTGACTTTAGGTTTGAAATTCCATAGGTAAAACTGAGTTGTTGCCATCACCTAAAGGTATTGTATATAACAACATTTATTGTAACAAATCATAACGTGGTTTATCAGTGACATGTCACATGTTAAATTGAAATACTGGCTTCTATCAAAACAGTGGTGCAGCTAGTATATTCACAATTTAGAATTTAATTCACAGCTCACAAATTCTGTTTAAGTTTGGGTTGGTCGTTTTGGCCTATTTGGCCTATTTGCACCACCACACAAGGTAGTAGAATTTACACATCCAAATTGCCAGATTAGTTAGACAAAGACGGTGAGCTGCAGCTACAGGGGCAAGCAAGCATTCTGGATTGGAAATTCCTATCTAACTCAGCCTAGACTGCAACTTTAGTACTATCATAAAAGCAGTGGGCTTTTGTTTTTGGTAACCTATGAATTTAGCTAACACTGACAGAGGCGTAAAAAAATCAGCTAGTTTGCTCGTAATAAAACTTTACAAACAGAGCGGTAGGCTTTTGATTTCAGGATGACAGGAATAAGGTTTGGCTATCTAAACATACATCAGCTAACATTGAGAGAGTTATAAACAAACACACAAGTTGTTTTGCAAACAATAAGGTTTTTGAAAGGTTGTTAATATTTCCAGCCTGTGCTCCTGCATCAACATGTTGATTGGTTAGAATAGTGCATGGCTCATTTGTAGATGGGACAAAGGATTGCAAAGAGCAATTCCCTGAATTTGACAAGAAAGCATATCACTCATTACTCCATGAAATGCATTAAATCCTTATAATGTCTATAATAAAAAGTATTGTATTATATGACATTTCTTCTTGTCCTACACCCCAATAATATACCCAAATTTAGGATTGGAATTGACATTGTCCACATGCTCTCTGTTACAAACTGGACAATATTAACCTACATAACCTACACTGCATAACCTACACTTCTGGTAAAGTAATAGATCTCCTTACACCCAATCTCTTAGAGTTCAACAGTGAGGCCAGCATTGCAACCACAATAGCACAGGATGTCACCCACCCACGCAGCTGCCATCAGGAAACAGATACTCGTCCTTAACATGCAACCGGGCCTGATTTAGCAAAAGCCTGGTACCCACAGCCATAGCTTCACTTAATAAGACACCCCATCGCCAGCCCAGCAGATGTGGCCATTACAAATGCCCTGTTAAAGGTCTGACAACAATCCAGCGTCTATTTTTGGATGATAAGGAGTGTAAATTTCCGCTTGGGATCAAAACGACGTCAAATGCCGTTTTGAGTAAAACCGGAATATGCATTTACTGAATAGCATATAACATAGCCTTTAGGGTGTGATGTTTCATCTCTGGGGCATTATAGATAATGTGAGGTGTAAAGCTATCTGTTATCCGTAATATGGTGTTATTTGTACTGTGGTACAAATGTGTTCTTAATGGGCCCAAATTTGTTTGACAAGCAAAGTGCAAAGTCTGTCAGCAAGCAAAATTCTTGTGCACAAAATACAGTTATCATGTGACATATTGGAGCATTGAGCTGACAAATCAATGTTTGCGCTTCAATGCCTTGCCCCTTGGTGTTAAATTAGCAATTCGATTTTGTCTAGTTATTAAATTAGCTTTAGTTCGACTTAAGACTTTGCACTTTTCTCATCAATCAAATTAGAGCCCAGTGTGCGAAGTTGTGTGTAGAGAGACTGTGAAACTGAATTTTCCCTCAGGACAATCATTAAAGTAGCCTAACTAATATGAGACACATAGCTTCAGCAACTTCAAGACAGCGGGTCCTTGTAGCCAAAGGAAAAAGCCAATTGTCATTGACATTGATTTTGTGCTGTGTTGAAGATCTGCGCTCAGCAAAGCTCTGAGGATATGTGGACCAAAGGGAATTTCTAAAAATGTTCTGTAAAGGCTGTCAATGGGGGTGAGGACGGACGGGCACGTGGCATCAGCCGATAGTGGACTCATTACAGCAGCCACTAGGCTGTCTAATAATATCACCTTCTGCCCAAGGTGTGGGAGAAAAAACCCACTGCTTTCATGTTTCTCCCCTGAACAGTAGGGCTGCCTGACAGACACGAGACATCTAAAAATAGATGGCTATAGCACCCACCAACATAACAAACCACCACTAACGTAATAAACCACCAACGTAATAAAACATCTGCACGTTTTCAACGTAATAATCCTGCCAACGTAATCATTTGCTACCAACGTTTTCAACGTAATAATCCTGCCAACGTAATAATCTCCATAGAGTGCTGCTGTTCACTGGGTGCTTGACTAGTCATTCTATGTTGTTTTTTATGTGTTTTAACTATGACTTCTTAAACACTTTTAAACTATTGCCATTTGTATGTGTTTTAATTATTATTTCTTAAACACTTTTAAACTATTGCCCTTTTATGTACTATTACCTTGTGTGTTTTATATTGTCTTTTTTCAATTGCCCTTCAATGCTTTTATTAGCTATTCTGGTTTGCTTGTGAATATGTAAAGCACATTGAATGACCTCTGTGTATGAAATGCGCTATATAAATAAAGTTGACTTGACTTGACTTGACTTAAGTAACCTTTACTGAAAAGTATGAGTATGAGTCACCCCCCGCCCCAACCCCCATAAAATCTGCCATGCATGTAGAACAGCAGTTCCCAAACTTTCCCCCCCCACATACCACCACCTACATTCTGACTCGGCTCGCGTACCCCCAATCATCGGACACATAAAAACGTAACATTCTATTGACGCATTCCAGGCATCATGTTTAATTGACAGTTTGGGAATCCCTGATGTAGAAGACCCCTATGAGCCTGTGCAGTGGTAGCAATGCTAATGTTGAGTGATGTTGGTGAGTTGTTTCTCAGGATTATGGGCAATTTAAATGCTACATTCTTATTCATAATGTTTATTGCTTTCCTCATTACTGTTTATTGTGGATCATTAGTATGTGTACAAGGTAGAACAACTGATGGGCAAAATGACTTTATAAGCGACTAAGACCATTATTAAAATATAAAGGATATTTTAGAGAGTAGCTAAAACTACATTCTGGGTTCAATTCAAAATTGATTACTTTCTCAATTAGCATTTGGAGGTGTCACAAAGTTGGGCACTCAATGCCTACTTACATTATGTGTCTGTGTACTTTCTCCTGGGATGGAGTTGATACAAGGATACAAGGATACAAGGAAGTTTATTGTCACATGCATATAGTTACTGGAAGTAAGAAATGCAGTGAAATTATGTCTGGTGTCAGCCTATTTGTGCATTAATGGGGGGTTTAGTAGATTAAGTGGCAAGGGCTGCATAAAAAGGTGGGGGAGGATTGGGATTGGGTGGGGGGCACCAACAAGGAGCACCCAAGAGCAACAGGGGCAAGGAAAAACTCCCTTACCAAGGAAGAAACCTTGGGCAGAGGTTGAAAGGCTAGGCAATCAGTTCATCCAGTTGATTTAGTTCACCTTATTAGTAGATCAGGTTTCTAGGCCAAGTATACTTGCGTATACAAGGAATTTGGTCTCTGCAGTTATCCCATCCGTGAATTAGTGAACACACAGAGCACACAGTGAACACACAGTGAGGTGAAGCACACACTAACCCGGAGCAGTGAGCTGCCTTGCTACAGCGGCGCTCAGGGAGCAGTGAGGGGTTAGGTGTCTTGCTCAAGGGCACTTCAGCCGTTCATACTGGTCGGGGATCAAACTGTCAACCCTTCGGTTCCAAGCCCAATGCCCTAACCAGTAGGCCATGACAGGTGAAGATTCTTAGACTTCACAGGTTTACTACGCATTTAAAAGCTGTCGCAACTGAACTAATAGTTGCAAAAAGTAAGTTTATATTCACAATGTCAACAGTGCACTACTAAATCTGTTCCTGCCTCCAGCATAATCAATAATTTTAGCCCTATGCACAGGATTAAGGTGTTGCGGATGGTCATCTACTTGATGGTTTGTGGCACCAACAAATAATAGTGTCACTGGCTTTAGTGTCACTGCCACTTAGCTATGCAATCAGTTTCCTATTTTTTTTTTAAAGTAAAGTCAACAAATTACATTTTACAGTTTACCCTTCTAACTTACATTAATGTCAAAACAAGTTTTGGGTGTTGTAAGGGATAATGGCTGCTGAGGCATCCCAATACACGGAATTAATGGACGAGGGTAAGGCAAAGGACTCCAGCGATAATAATAATAATGCCCAACAATTATTAATAATTATTACGTTGGTGGGAAATTGGTTTATTATGTTGGCAGTAGGCAAAAGATATTACGTTGGTAGGAAATTATTACGTTGGCAGGATTATTATGTTTAAAACGTGCAGATTTTTATTAAGTTGGTGGTTGTTACAGACGGCACATCTGTATTGACACAGGCAGGCGGGATTGTGAGTATGTCTGTGTGTGTGTGTGTCTGTATGTGTATGGCTATGCGTGTGTGTGTCTGTGTGTCTGTGTCTATGTGTGTATACATGTGTGAGTGTGTCCGTAAATGTATGCCTGTGTGTGTGTGTGTGTTTGTGTATCTGTGAGTGTGTCCGTAAATGTATGCCTATGTGTGTGTGTGTATCTGTATCTGTGTGTGTGTGTGCGTGTGTGTGTGTATCTGTATGTGTGTGTGTGTGGGGGGGGGGGGGGCTCTGTTCTGTCTGTCCTACGAGACTTCACACTAGACCAATTAGGAACCTGTGGCTGCACTCACGCGCTGCTATGGCGGTGATGGAGGGGAGAGTCGATGCGCTAGTGAGGGCTGACTGCATGTGGGAGGCATGGAGGAGTTTTGAGTGGATTTCTTTGACTACAAGAACAAAATGAAATGGTAATCAGGGACTAGCACAGCTGGGCGCAGGCAGGCGGTGTATGAACTGAGTTTGACAAGAAGACAGAGTGAGAGAGACACACACACACACACGCACACAATGTTTTTGTCTAACTACCTGTTAAATGGCATTGCCAAAGCATTTCTAATTGTCATGCCAATAAATATCACCACATACAGAGAGACAGACACAGACATAAACTATGTGTATGACAGACAGACAGAGAGAGGGAGAGATAGAGAGGGAGGGAGGGAGAGAGGGATGGACAGAGAGAGAATGAGAGTGTTAGCTACCCTCCTTCTCCTCATCATCAGTGCTACTTGACTGGGTGTTGTTTTTTTGGAGGAGCTGTTGTGTAAAAGTGAGGGTCTTTGTTTTCCAAAAGCCAAGAGTGTTGGCATTCATCAGATCACAGTAGCACTGGCGCACTTAATCTGTCCATCACGACTGCGTGGGAGGAGAGGGAGAGCACAGAGGAACTGTGAAAGAGAGGGAAATAGAGGGAGGGACAGGCTACTGGTTGTGTGGGCACAGTGGTGGGTACACACATACACACACACACACACACACATAACGAAGCAACTCCTGTGGACATACAGTATATACTTCGTATTGGAACATGCCTGTGGCTGACCTGCAAACTTCACATGGAACTTGTTCTCTGGCTTGAGGATCTGCACGTACAGAGGGCAGTTTGGGGCAAAGTCCTTCACCGCCCAGGCCCTGAGAATGGTCTGATGGTCCTGAGCCAGAGAGGGGGGTGGGGGTGCGGAGAACAGTAATGATGAAGAAAGAGGAAGCACACACACACACACACACACACACACACACATAAAAAACACACACACACACACACACACACACACACACACACACACACACACAGTGTATTATATTCCCACTATTACAGACATAATTAGGTCAAATTCATAGTATCTCAGTAATTGCCTCTACACATCCTGCCTCCACTGCATGCAGCAGAGAGGGCTTAAATTACAGTTGCCTGCCAGACGCTGTCGTAAAAATCAATGGACTGAACATGGAACAATTTGAGCCTCTCAAAGAAGGAAAAAGCAACAGGCATAATGAAAGAAAACAACACACAAGACAGCAGAAAAGAGTCAGCACAGGAAAAAAAAAAATACATTTTGCAAAAAAAAAAGAAAAAGAAACAGAAGATATGCTAAAGGAATCGTGTAACAATAACAACTGAGGCTCACAGGTGGAAAACAAATTAAGTCTGTTGGTAAAAGTGTGTGATAAGACCTACGGCAGCGAAGCGATCCACTTCAAATCGGTTGCTGAGAATGAAACAGGCCTCCGCGTCGTCCATCCTGTGACCAGCCAGAAGAGGGAGTGGGGGTCGGGGGCACCAATCAGGAAGTGGGGGCAGCCAGGGACAATGTGAGAAATGAGCAGGGGCCAGAAAATTGTCAGAGAAAAAGAGGGGAGAAGAAGAGAGAAAGAGAGAGTGAGTGTGTGTGAGTGAGTGTGTGAGAGAGTGAGAGAGAGAGAGAAAAAGAGAGAATTATTATCTGGCAGTGAACAAAAGGGAATTGGCACAATAAAGTGACAAATGTGTCCATCAAACCCACACTAGGACGCGGCTGGCGCCGCTGAATGCTACGTGACGACAGCAGCGCTGCACGCCGCCTGCTCTCCGCTCCTCTCTGAAAAGTGCGTGACTCATAAACGCTAGCTGGAGAGCGATGCTCTCGACCGGCACCGTGATGTACGGCTCCCCAGGATTCCAGAGCCAAGGGCCCCGAGCACTTAACTGGCAGGGGCAGGGGGTAGGCGGGCGGGCTGGGATCAGGGGGTGGTGGGGGAGGGGCTTGGCTTGGCTTGGGTTCAGGCTCAATCACTCACTTGGCCCTCATCAAGTCCTGGTCTTTGAGCGCGGAGCCCTGGAGGTAGATGACCCGCTGGGCCCACAGGGGAATGTGTAGCACCCGCCGCACCTGCACGTCCATCTCAGCCGGACACAGGATCACCACGTAGTAGTCCTGTCCACAGCCAGACATTCAGATCAAAACACTTACAGTGATACATACAAACACACATGAACATTACACACATGAAAACACACACACACACACTTTCTCTCTCTCCCTCTCTCTTACACACACACACTTTCTCTCTCCCCCTCTCCCTCTCTCTCACACACACACACACACACACATGTACATTAAACACACAAACACGCACTCACATACACACACAGAGTGCGGAGTGCCCTGATCTCAGTTAAGATTTGAACATGAATATACATGTCAAAACATCACAATATACAGTACATGTCTCCTAATTTAGTTAAAAAAGAAAAAAACCAGAGAGTAATAGTTATAATATTGACAATCTTATGCTCCCCTCCCCCCTGTAGGATCTGTATCTATTCTTCCAGACCAGTACGATAAGACGACAGGGCTGCACAGGCATGAGCACAAACGCATAACACTCATACAGACATGTCATGTGCTGGCTGTGCACACTTGAGCACTTTTGTATTCGGTATTCACCACAGCCTCAAGCCCAAGCCACATGGGTTGAAAAAGAAATACACACATTCATAAAACACACACACGCTTTTACAAGCTCATAAAAGCAGTGATAGTGACACAGCGTGCTTACACAATCATTTTGTCATTTCAGACACACTATTACACACACTTGTTAAGATAAACACTAACACTCATAAGCATGACTGATTCATATCATAGCTTCTGTGATCTCACTACCGTTCCAGCAGAGAGGGTTAAAGCGGAGTAATCAAGGATCTTTGGTTCCAACTTTTTAGGGGAAACATTGAAACACACACACTTCCTGCTTCCTGTGAAACACAAACACACACATGTGCATATACCATACCCAAATGTCTCATGAATACTACATGCATGCATACACACATCAATATTTATTTTAACATTTTATGCAGACAGCCATGGACATGCACAAAAGCACAGGAACACACGCACACACTTTGTCAGGGACGTGCACAGGAATTTTGAGGGGCAGTTGCTCTGACCTGAAAAAAGGGCACCCCCCCAAAAAAAATAAAAACTCACGGGCTATATGCAGGACAGAGAATAACACAGCACTCAATCACCTTAACTTATCATTATTATTTTCATGCCCACTAGTGGTATTTATGTTCTGCTCAGGCAAGATCTTTGAAATGACCTTTAAAATAGCCTGTTTTTTTAGATTACAATTATTTAGCATGCAGCTCATCTCATCTCGTGATCATCACTTAGGCCTTCCTGTCCTCTGTGCCTCCTTCTAGTCCACATTTTCCTCACATACAGTAGTCTGGAGGCTTATGACTGCTCCTCATCTTAAATGTAATGTAATTATGAAACATTACCATTAGTAGGCTAGGCTAAAATATGAGTCTGATTAATTAATTAACTCATTTACACAGTGTCATGTCATCTTTATCACAGTGCAAAGTCTCTGTCTCACCTGCTGGTTGGCTTTTTCGCAGCCAACCCTGCAGTGATTGCTGCCTCCCTGAATTGTCTCTCCCTCTCCTGAATCTGACTCTTTTCAGTGGGCATCTTGGCTTCAAACAATACCCAAAATACTAGTGATATTTAGGCATTTAACCATTTTGAATAAAATAATTAATGTGATGCATTAGGCCTACTTCCATCATTCATTCTTTTTGCTAAAACAAAATGTGAGAAACTAACTATCAGCAGACATGTAGCTTAGTTTGCCTAATGCCTACCAAAAAAATAGTAGCCTATAGGCTATGTCAGGGGTTCTCAAAGTTTTGATTGGTGAGGGCCAATTCAGAAACCCAACATTAACTGAGGGCAAATTCAGAAACCCAACATTAACTGAGGGCAAATTCAGGAACCCAACATTAACTGAGGGCCGCCAAAGGGGCGGGGGGAGAAAAAGAAAAAAAAAACTGGAATAAATCCCATTTGTATCATTTTAATGAGCAGGTTGCATCTCTGCAGTTTATATTTATTGCATTAAACACATTTTAATTCATAACTGAGGCTAAACCTGGCAAAACTTGTGAAAATCTTAAGAAAAGTTGCAATGCACACACAATCCCTGGGGTTCTCTACCCTCTATTTCTTTGAGATATAACTTTTCTGGTTGCAGTCCATTTCAAGTACAAACTTATTTAGAACAGTCTCAGTGTGCCTTGCTTCTTATCAGCATAGGCCTTATTCAGGGCCAATTCCAGCTACCAAAGCACCACAGGAAAACCTGACGGCCACTAAACACCACTAAACGGAGATTCATACTTTTCAAAGCACACAGTACAGTTGTACAGTTTTACAGATGTTATCGCGGGCCGCCATTGGCCCCCGGGCCACACTTTGAAAACCTATGGGCTATGTGATAACGGACTGCTTCTCTGCAAGCTAGGCTTATCTGTCTGATTATTTAGGCTAAACGTGGCAAACTCAGCCTGGATTTATGAAGATTTTAATTAATTTCATAAAACTTGATGGCGATGATCGTTCGTTTGTTATACATCACAAACTCACCTTTTCCGACAACGTTGAGTCGTCTCATACGACAACCGCGACAATCTCCTTCTAGGGCCGCTTATGCAGGCTCAGCTCAGGTGTCGGTCGCGTGCAGCGCTGCAGCCACGTAAACAGAGTTTACCCTTCCCCTGCTGACTTTCATTTTCGGTGCCCGAATGGAAGTGAATGAGGCTTCGCGATTTTTTTTTATCTAGACCTACGTGAAATTCTGCATCCATTGTACGATTTATTTATTTATTTTCCCTATTGGAAGGGCAACATGAGTCAAGAAGAGCATATGGGCAGTTGCCCGGGCAACCTGAGCAACCCCCCTGTGCACGTCCCTGCACTTTGTCCCACTTGGCATAGGCCTGGTCAGGCCTGGCGAGGCGAGGCCTGGGAAACGGACCTGAAGTCTGGGGTGGGCGAAGAACTCGTTGAGGAAGTCCATGAGGAGGTCTATCTTCAGACAGCTGACACAGAGCACCACATGCTTCTCCGTCTGCGCACGGTAGCGGCTGTAGTTCCCCCCCGACTTCTGCCGCTCCATCCACAGGAAGGCCAACTGCTCAAACTGCACACACACACACACACACACACACAAACGGCTCAGACTTACAGACAGACCTCCAAATGGAATTTAATGGAGCGGCACTAAGTCCAACCGCACACAGCAATGTCTGCCATCTTTGCAAAAAGTGACACCCTGGCCAGGATCACTGAGCAGAATTCATTAAATGGCTGAGTTAAAGAAAGGTGTAATTTTGTGATCGCCGCTGACATCCTCTATTGAGCATGGTGATGAGGTTGCTGCGGCGACGGCAAATTGTTATATGACTTCAGTGAGCTTAATTACATTCTCAGTCGGGAAGCAGAGGACATCCACAAAGTGAATGTGAGTGCGAGTTCACCGAGCTACGAACCTACTGTGTGCTTCAGGGGAATAATGGCGAACGATGACAAGATGGAAACGGGGGACATCGAGGCTCACAATTTTCACAGTGCTCGATGTGCTGAGCTGTGGCGTGTTTGACTGACAGGCCAGAATGGCAAGCTGCGTTGGGAATTGAGTGTGTGTGGAGTGTGGTCCCGTTGGAGTTTTCCTGTGATTATCTGATACGGTGGGACACAGTGGAGGTGTCAGTCACTGCCTACAGAGTCTCCTCTGGGGACAGCCACCAGTTGATTGTATGAGAGGAGGAGAGAAGAGGGGGAGAAGGGGAATGGTGAGAGGGGAGAAGGAAGGAGGGAGAGGAGGAAGGATTGGTGAAAGGAGAGAATGGATGGAAAAAGAGGGGAGAAGACAACTGAAAAGATGAGAGGAAGAGAGATGGGAGGAAAAGGAGGGAGGAAAAAGGGAGAGAAGACAGAGGGATGAAGAGGTGAGGATGGTGGAAGAGAGGCGAGAAGGAAGGAGGGGTTTGGAGAAGAGGGAGGGGGTGCCTGGACCCCTCCCTGGGTTCCCCGGGCGTAAGGAACACACAGGGTTCCCCCCACTGCTCTGAAATGTAGTGTGTGTGTGTGTGTGTGTGTGTGTGTGTGTGTGTGTGTGTGTGTTTTGGGGGGGACTAAATGTCAGAGAGTATTTATGGATGAAAGCGAGAGATAGAGAGGGAGACAAGGAGAGAGAGAAAAAAGAGACAGAAAGGGTGGGGAGGACCACATCACCAGTTTGCCTGGCATTTCCTATTCAATGTGATACACACAAACTCACACTGAGACACACACACACAAACAGACACACACACACTCACAGTCCACCCGCCCAGTGTATTCGACAGGGGCGTCACATAAGAGCAGTTCACTACCATCACAAGTTGGCGTCAAGCCCTACAGGGAGGTGTGTGTGTGTGTGTGTGTGTGTGTGTGTGTGTGTGTGTGTGTGTGTGTGTGTGTGTGTGTGTGTGTGTGTGTGTGTCAGTGAGAATATGAGGGGGTATCTCTGTGTCCAGTGTGTGTGCATGTGACAGATTTGCTCCATGTCCACCATCTGTTGGGAGTTCCCAGTGGAAGAAACTCCTCAGCCTGCTGTTTTTTTTCCCTGTCAGAACCATCACAGCTTTCACAGGAAAGCACATCATGTCAACACTCATGTAGAAGCATCCACTCGATGATCCATCCAACGCAAGCGTACCTTATGCAAACACAATACTCCTGAGATTGTGAGACGGCCCATCTCCCCATAGCCACTGTGCTCAACACCAAGAGCATCCGGTAGTTCCATTGCTTTTCTAAGTGCTTGTCGAGAGACAAAGAAGAACACCACAGCTGGGTACTTTCAAAGCTCTATACACCGTCTCCTTTTTAAGTGTCTGAACCGTCATAAAGAGACATTCAGGGTTTGCACAATCTGCCTTTGTGGGAGCGAGCTGCTGGTTACTACACAGAATAAATTCACCTTATCTGCAGCACCGTCTAAAACCAGGAAATTAGAAACATAGAATTGTACTGCGTAGTTCACCTGAAGAATGTGCTATTTTATCAGAGGCAGGACTGGCTTTTCTACTAGAGGGGAGAGCATGTGGCTGTGGTTGTCTGATTAAGCCTAAATAACAATAAATAAACCAAGAGAAAAAATGATGGCATATCAATAGAGCATTTGTGAATGCAGCACAACAAATGCATTCTGGGAAACCACCCATATGAGGAGGAGGGGGTGCAAAAAGACTGGGGAACTGGCAGCCAAGTCAAATAGGAGTTACAACAACTCCTGCTTAGCTCTGCCTATGTTTCCAAAAAAGAACCTTCCTTCTATTTAAGGCACATTAAGATGCCTCAACATTCCTGTTTTTAGCAACTGAGAGGTAAACCTTTGTTGTTCCTCACACTAAATAAAATAAATCTTGAGACTTCAGACTCAGGAGTAGACAGTGTTTCAGTGTGCTGCTATCATCAGTGCTCAACTGACAGCTTACGACCAGTAAAACAAAGAAAAAGGAAGTGGGGACTCATCTCACCTGTGTTAGACCGGAGGACACTGATTTTGCAGTCTTAACTTAGTGCAAGCAAAAACCACTAACGTTTTGACACCACTGTGTCTTTGTCAGAATAGACAAAGAGATGTGCACTTCTTGTAAATAAAGCCTAACTAAGTAAAGACTGCAAGTTTAATCAGTGTGCTCAGGTCTGTTTTCTTTGTTTTAATAGTCTACCGTTCTAAAACTGTGAAGCACCTGACTGTGCAATTTCAACTGGATGATGCGTGGAGTATCCCACTTTAACTAGCGGACAACCAATGTTGCAAAATCCGACCCAGAATGACTCATATTTCAGTATCTGCTCTAGTGCCATATGCCCAGTCCAGTCAAGTCCAGTTCAGTGCGTGTCCAGTCCATAGTGCCTTCTCTAACGCAGGTGAGATGAGTCTCCTGCAATAATTGATTACAAAATGCGGGGAAATTTATTACATATTGCGTTCAGGCAGCTTTTTACAAAATGTGGGAATTATTCCATAATGAAGTGAACATTTTGTAAAATGATAACATAATACATTGCTGTTACATAATGCGGTGTAAGAGGACCGCCATGGCCTGCGTGGTCAGGTATGACCCACCTGTATGGGCAGGACGATGAGGGGCCATTCAGATCAGGCAGTTTATTATAAAATGCTGCATATTATTATTTATTTATTTATTACAAAATGCAGGAATTGTTACAAAATGAAGTGAATATTTTGCCAAGTTATTATATATTGCAGTGCTGTTACATAATGCGGTGTAACAGGCGTGGTCAGGTATGATCAGGTGTGTGACCCACCTGTATGGGCAGGACGATGAGGGCCACACAGATCATGATGACCACCAGCAGCTGGGAGGGCCAGATCTGTGGTGTAACATCGCCAAAGCCAACGGTGGAGAAGGTGACCACACAGAAGTAGAGCGAGTCGAAGAGCGTCAGGTTGTTCCCCGCACGCTCCAGGTGCTGGATACCACAGATACTGAGAGACAGAGAGAGAGAGAGAGAGGGAGGAGAGGGAACAAAAAAGGAGAAAGAGAGGAGGTACAAGGAGAGAGAGGCAGAGAAAGAAAGAAGGAGTAGAGAGAGAGAGTGGGGAGGGAGACAGAGAGAGTGAAAAGAGAGGAGGAAAACATAATTACAGAGAATGAGAGAAAAGTGTAAGCCTCAGTTTGAAACCTCTCATGTATGCCCCATTTATGCAGGTTTTAAAGAAGTGTGTACATGGCATTTTACATTTTGAATATGTATATACTATATGTGTGTGTGTGTGTGTGCGTGTGCGTGTGCGTGTGCGTGTGCGTGTGCGTGTGCGTGTGCGTGTGCGTGTGCGTGCGCGTGTGTGTGTGTGTGTGTGTGTATGCACGTGTGTGTGTGTGTGTGTGTATGTATGCTTAAACGTGCGTGTGTGTGTGTATGCATATGCGTACGTGTGTGTATGTGCGTGTATGTGTATGTGTGCATGTGTGTGTGTGTGTATGCATGCGTGTGTGTGTGTATGCATATGCGTGCGTGTGTGTGTGTGCATGTGCCTCTCTGTTTGCTCAGAGTTGAAGGGTCTGCTGAATCAACATTCTGTCAATGGTGGAAAGGTCACCCTTTCTGCTCCCAGCTGCTTTCCAATGTGCTTTGTTTCATGGGGTTTACCACACAAAGCTCTGCAGCTCACTAGCCTCTGTGTCACCACAGTAACACACGTCATAGCAGTGCACTGCCAAGCAAGGTTACTGTCTTGGTAACTTCCTGGTAACCCCAGGTAACTTCAGTAGGAATCGCTGATCTCCAAACGCAAACAACACGTCACTTTGGAAACAATAGCTGCTCAGTGCAGTGTTTTCACACATCAGCGGTCACTCCCAAAGATACCCGGGTTAGCCAGTACCCTCACATCCCCTTTCTTTCATATGTACTTACCTATTCTTACCTAGCCTTCTAACGAAACCTTACCTAACACACTCAGCATGATACCACATCAATGTCCCTTTCATTACCACAGATTTTAGATAACACAGATTGTGATGTACTTATCAAATAAATATATATTACTACATGTACATCCCTTGGCCCAACCATAACCCCAGGCAGATGATGTAGCAATGAGGTTTAGGATTTAAAAGGACATTATACTTTTGAGTATGTTGTAAGGTAGTGCACGCTAGACAAATCATTCACACACTCCACACTTTCCCATCTAACTGAGTTTGGTCCTCCAATATTAAAATCCTCCAATATAAATATTTCACATGGTCTGTGCACTTCACATCCCTGTCTGCCTGCGGGACGCACCAGGTAAACATGAGGCACACCAGCGTGGAGATGAGGATGAGGACCTGGTTGAACATGGCCGAGTGTGTGCGCTGGATGGCTCGGTGCAGGTCGTTCTGAAAAAAGGCACACACAGGGCTCATCAGGGGTCAGCAATGCCACACAGCCCAGAGCACTCTGTTTAGCAAAGGGATAGCTGTTCATACATAGTATAGCCTGCATTTGTGTACTGTTTGCATGCGTGTTTATATGTTTGTATGATTCTGTAAACTGGTAACACTGAATGAATATAGTTTGATTTAAAGAACTAAATAATTTGTAGACAAATAACAAATCTATTGGAGCTACACTGTAGATAACAACAAAAACAACAATAACAACAACAACCTGCATTTAAGAATATAGCTTTGTAGAATAATTAAGCTAACTGTGCCTGATCCCAATAACTAACTAACTAACTAACTAACTAACTGAATTAAAACTCCAAATATATCCAATGACTGTATATATATTTTATACAGTATATGCAAATATTGTTTAACAGTCCAAATGAATGAACCAGCCAGGAAACAACATACATAAAGGACAGCATCTCTGCCAAGATATTACTTTTTATTATTTATTATCACTATCACTATTACTATTTATTATCACAGGGCATTAAAGCAACACCAAAGAGTTTTTTGTACCTTAATGTAATGTTTCCAAAATCGTTTCAGTGGTTCAACTACTCGTAACAGGGTGAACGGCACTTCTGCATTCGCTTCGCGGCCCTCTATCGGCTATAACCGCACTATGTAAGTTTGCCAGATCGGGTAGCGGATCTGTAGTTCGATAGAATGAGACATAAGAAACTACAAATTTGACTTGCATCTAATGTCGCAATACATCATACTTTCATTAAATCATGCAACATACCGTGTCTGTGGACATCGTTATTTGCAAAGCCGGTGGTAGACAAATAGAGTGCGCGCGACAGAGGAAAAGTGCTTTAGTGTTGCTTTAAAGAAGGGGGTTAGCAGCAATTAGCAAATTAGCAAAATCTGCTACCATTGGTTACAGGGGCTTCAAGGGGACCATTAACCTGAGAATCAATCTCAAACAGATTGGCTGCACATGTTGACAAACAGCACACATTGCCACACATGGCTGTTATAGATAAAGCCAGCTAGTGTGTGGCCTGGCAAACAGGCAAACAGAGGCAGGAAACAGCTGTGTGAGAAACAGATGGCAGCGCTCACAATCATGTTCTCCAGGGCGTGCTTGGCCAGCCAGCAGTTCAGAAACACCGGGATGAACAGGTTTCTGAGGGAGGGCAAAATCACCTGGCAATAGACATGAGGGGAAAACAACACACACACACACACAAAAACATCAACGCAAATGATCACTGTCTCAATCACACTGTGGTACATCACATTGTGGTGTCGACCAGTGCACAGGCTGCATTCATGGTCAATTTTTCCAAAAGTGAATTGATTGTGTGAATGTGAATCATCGGCTGTCTGATTTACTCACAGTGATTACAAAGGGGACGGCGCTTATCATTTCCAGAATGAAAGGAATGCGTAACACTTGTTCCCAAAGGTTGCCCTGGAAACCACACACACACATACAAAAGGTTAAAGGTCAGGCTAGCTCAATTTCCATACCTTCAGGAAGAAATGACCGTTCAAGGCTGTTGTGGGGACTTCAAGGCTCCCTTCTTTCATGCCGACCTTGGGTGGCCCAATTGTGATCGAATGACACAGCATCTGCTTAGCGACTCTTTTGTGTGGCGAATGCCTGTAGGTTATAGGTGACCTGCTTCCATGCGTGTGTGGGAGAGAGGAGAAATTTCTGCGTGAATCAATGAGGTTTAAGCTCGGCTCCTGTCTCTGGGATAACCTTACCACTTTCCCCCAACCCCATTCCAGCCCACACACACACACACACACACACACAAACACACACACACACTCTCTCTGTGGTTAATTGACAGCAGTGTTCTTAATCAATAAGAGGTGGGGGTAAGTGGGTGGGGGGAAAACAGTAAAGCGGCTGTCTGAATGGCGGTGGCGAGGAGCGGGAGCAGGCGCGGCACGGGCGAGTGGAGCAGAGCGGAGTTTGAGAGGGAGCACGCCTGGGGGCCATAGCTGTCAATCCTCACGTCTTTTCCAGCTTTCTCACGTATTTTAACTTTTTTCCCGCTGTCTTCCCGTTTTAATATTTTCCCGTAAATATCCCGTATTTTAACAATCTCATAACATTAGCTCTACCATCTGACTTGTCAGTCTCTGTACTGTTGTACTGTTGCTACCCCTTTGCCCTTCCAGCGAAACAGATGTTTTCAAAGCATTGTTTTGCTTGCTTGAAGGCGACAGTGAGACTATTTAAGATGACGGCGTGGTTGTTGTGAGAGCACGATTCAGTGGCACCTGCATAGTGTACAGCCGCACGCACTGTGTGTATCGGCCTACCAGGCTACTCAGCTACAAGTAGAGAAAGAATTCCCCCTGTTTGTATATTCACTCCAAGTTGGCCTACCATAACTTCCCAACTCTGCACTGTAGCCCATAAACTGCATGCCAGGCTATTTATATTTTTCTCTAAAATAACCAAATGTATTTGTTCATTTCAATTCAGTGGGAGAATTCTCGGTGGCGTAGGTGCGCGCTTGCTCACCTTGTAGCTGAGATACACCAGCAACATAGTCTCTGAGAAACTGATGAAGGCCACCAGCACCTGAGGAAGAGGATGAGGAAGAGGAGAGCAGTCAGACAAAACAGGAGACATGACAGAGGAGTGGATATATAGAGGGAGAGAAAATGTGAACATAGGTGGACTGAGAGAAAGAAAGAGAGAGAGAGAGAAGCTACAGAGATACGGAGAGAAAGGTAAGGTAAGCGGATCAAAATAAAAATCACAGCCTCACAAAGCAGTTGCACAGATCAATATACACTAATAGAGAGACAGTGAAATAAGCAGTGGTGGAGATATATATATATATATAGAGAGAGAGAGAGAGAGAGAGAGAAACAGTAAAGCACAGTAAAAGAGGGATATGGTCTCGGGCGAAAAGAGAGGAATCAAAGCTTGAGAGAGGAGAGCGAGCGGCTGAATCTGACCTGTAGAGCCCAGAGGGGCAGTGGTCTGTTCACCCAGATGATGAGAGACCTGCGAGCACAGACACAAAGGGGCAGAAAGCCTCGGCATGAGAGAGCCACACAGCTTATCGCCACTTGAATATGCATGAGGGTCGCAAGCTCTCAAGAGCAAACACTTACAAGCAAACAACTGACCAACACCAGTAATGTGTCACAAAAACACGGCAACTGAAATAAATTGCTCTGTAAAAGAAGCATGCTATACACTCAGTGTGATGGTCTAGTGTTGTGTATCCCTCAAGAATCATTCCCTCACAGCACATTTCAAATGGGCTTTCTAGTGTGCCGGTGCAGGTGAACCATGCAGGCACAATGAAAACAGTGACCATCAAGGGATAATGTTCAAAGCTGACCCCCTCCCCAGGTGCTCTCTGCACACTAGCCAGGTTTTTGATCTCGTCTCTCTGGACTGTTGCAGGCACACAGGCCTACAGTATATGCTTTTACTAGCCTCTATCTCTCCTCTCCTCCCTCTTTGTCTTCTATAATCTCATTGAGTTGTTTAAAGTTTGTTCCCAGCTGCCAATAAATCAATGGCTCCATAGGCATAGAGGGAATCCCATGTTAACTGATGACATCCCTTGACCTGGCTGTCGGGGTAAATAAAGCCCACTTCGTTAAAAGAGCCCAGCGTCTCAGTTAACGATGAGTGGCTTCCTGTCTCAGATGGCTATGTAGAGCAGCACAGGAGGCAGGAGCGTATGCTAGCTAAATGAAGTGTCTGAGCGACGCTGATCCTCGCTGGTAAAGGATTCCAAGAGTTATTGATTTGGCTGTCTGTCGCAGCTTGTTAGAAGAGAACCCCATCAGGTTGTTCCTGTGTTGCTATACTTCTGTGTTTTTGTGTTCGTGTGTTTGTGTTTCTGTGTTCTTGTGTTGCTATATTTATGTGTTCTTGTGTTCTTGTGTTCCTATGTTGCTGTGCCGATGAGCAGCTGGAACAAGGTGCTGACCACACCAGGATTATGGGGTTGACTCAAGGGAACACACAAGCCACTAGTGGAAATGTATCATAATGCACCGTGGGCTGCTCTATAAGGACCACAGAGGAAGCGTCCTCTCTGATGCAGATAATAAAGAGTCAGCGGGACTCACCAGTCAAACTGGCTCCGGTTGTGTGATGAGGCATTCTGTTTGAGAAAGCCAGTTCTATGGAGACAAGAGACACAGACAGACATATGTATACACACACACACACACACACACACAGACACACACACACACACACACACACACACACACACACACACACACACAGAGAGAGAGAGAGAGAGAGAGAGAGTCAGAAGGGTGGCAAACCAGCGGTTTGGTTTGTACAATTTATGTTTTATGTAACAAGGCACTTATTCAAAAGCAAGAAACAAACCAGGTCGCTAATTGTAAATGGTCAGATCCAATTTCTGGTCTATGTGAAAAACCTTGAACCTTGATCCTTGAAGGAACTATTTTTGACCTGAGAATACATTTGACCTAAGAATAGGTCTGTTTTGCTTTGCTTTTGATTTGGCAGGCTTGGCAGCAGTCACCATTTTACCCAGCTGACGCAGTGTAATCTGTGCTCAGAGAGTAGTCAGCATCCTGCTTTTCCTTGGGTGGCCCAAAGTCCTATTCCTGTTCCAGACCTCAAGTGTCATAATCTTGTCATAATGGGCTCATATCTCTGTATCTCATCATTATCTCTCTTGACAAAGCTTGCAGCGTATATTTTCACCTGTCTATGTCTTGCTCTGCGTTCAAGCCCCCCTCCGTCTTCCCTCCCCTGCCCTCCACCCTGCCCCTCCTCCCTGCCCCTCCCCTGCCCTCCACCCTGCCCCTCCCCTGCCCCTCCACCCTGCCCCTCACCCCTCCCCTGCCCTCCACCCTGCCCCTCCCCTGCCCTCCACCCTGCCCCTCCCCTGCCCCTCCCCTGCCCTCCACCCTGCCCCTCCCCTGCCCCTCCCCTGCCCTCCACCCTGCCCCTCCCCTGCCCCTCCCCTGCCCTCCACCCTGCCCCTCCCCTGCCCTCCACCCTGCCCCTCCCCTGCCCCTCCCCTGCCCTCCACCCTGCCCCTCCCCTGCCCTCCACCCTGCCCCTCCCCTGCCCTCCACCCTGCCCCTCCCTGCCTCCACCCTGCCCCTCCCTGCCTCCACCCTGCCCCTCCCCTGCCCCTCCCCTGCCCTCCACCCTGCCCCTCCCCTGCCCTCCACCCTGCCCCTCCCCTGCCCTCCACCCTGCCCCTCCCCTGCCCTCCACCCTGCCCCTCCCTGCCTCCACCCTGCCCCTCCCTGCCTCCACCCTGCCCCTCCCCTGCCCTCCACCCTGCCCCTCCCCTGCCCCTCCCCTGCCCTCCACCCTGCCCCTCCCCTGCCCCTCCCCTGCCCTCCACCCTGCCCCTCCCTGCCTCCACCCTGCCCCTCCCCTGCCCCTCCCCTGCCCTCCACCCTGCCCCTCCCTGCCTCCACCCTGCCCCTCCCCTGCCCTCCACCCTGCCCCTCCCTGCCTCCACCCTGCCCCTCCCTGCCTCCACCCTGCCCCTCCCCTGCCCTCCACCCTGCCCCTCCCCTGCCCTCCACCCTGCCCCTCCCCTGCCCTCCACCCTGCCCCTCCCTGCCTCCACCCTGCCCCTCCCTGCCTCCACCCTGCCCCTCCCCTGCCCTCCACCCTGCCCCTCCCCTGCCCTCCACCCTGCCTCCCTGCCCCTCCCTGCCCCTCCCCTGCCCTCCACCCCTGCCCTCCCTGCCCCTCCACCCCTGCCCCTCCTGCCCCTCCACTCCTGCTCCTCACTGTTCCTCCACCCTGCCCCTCCCCTGCCCCTCCCCTGCCCTCCACCCTGCCCCTCCCCTGCCCCTCCCCTGCCCTCCACCCTCCTCAAACACAGACACACACACAGACAGCCACAACACTCACAAATACCACACACAGACACAGACACAAACATAAACTCACTGGATCTTTGGTTTTTGATGAAGAACAGCTTGAGACGCTCCTTGAAAGTGTTCTCGTTCACATAGAACTCTACTTGGACTCTGAGAGAGGGATGGCGCAAATGAGTCATGAGTCGAGATGAAAATAAAAAAAGTTTGAGAAGGAAAGAAAAAGAAAAACAATCAAATAGGAGGCAAACCAAAACAAATCAGACGCCAGACCACAGATAGAAGAGGAGCAGAAAACGAAGGGAAAAAATAAAAATGAAAGCAAACATCAACGTGACGTGTGGGGTTGAATGGATGAAATAGAGTGTGGGGAGAGAGATTGTGATTACCATTATTATTATGATTACATGAACAGCAATAAATAGGAAATAGCCTGTGTCTGTGCATGTGTGTGTGTGTGAGTTTGCATGCCCATGTGTGTGTGTGTCTGTGCGAGTGTGTGTGTGTGTGTGTGTGTGCATGTCCGTGTGTGTGTGTGTGTATGTGTGCGCGCGCTTGTGCATGTGTGAATGTCTGTGTGTGTGTGTGTGTGTGTGCATG
Source organism: Alosa alosa (assembly GCF_017589495.1). NCBI lineage: Eukaryota > Metazoa > Chordata > Actinopteri > Clupeiformes > Clupeidae > Alosa > Alosa alosa. Next base: position 2,275,961 of record NC_063194.1, read on the forward strand.
TGTGTATGTATTAAAAACTAATGTGCTTTGGAGGAAATGGTGTTCCTGCATCTCCTCCCTGTCTGTCTTGGCACTGGCAGGCGCACTTGGGCTGGTTATCAGAGCTGATTAAATATAGAGCAACAAATTACTTCCTTCTGATGTTCTGGCCAGCGTGAGAGCCCGTAATTACTCTTCTTTCCTCGTCCTACGGCTCCCACCGTCAGAGACGCAGACCTCCAGCCTTACCGCACTACGCCAGTCAGGCTTTATTCTCTCACTTATGTCATCTGCTCTCTTCATCCCTCTCTCTCTCACTCACTCTTTCTTTCTGCCATACAGACTCATACATGCAAATGTAGAGTTTCTTACATCTAAGACACACACACACACACACACCCACACACACACAAACACACAGATACACACACTCTCTTTCTCTCTCACCTACTTACACCACAGAGAAGAAATGGAAAAGGGAAAGAGAGAGAGAGAGAGAGAGAAAGAGAGAGGAGAGAGGGAGGAAAAAGCATCGAGGAAATGTGACTGCCATTAACGTTTGTCCTTCTGAACACAGGAGTCATCTGAGGCGTATCTGCCGGAGCACTGGAGCGCTGCTGCTCGTGATGCCTGCGCTGTCTTCCTGCACTTGAGAGGTGACCGGGAGTGGACCGGCGGAGCAGGCTGCGCTGTCTTTCATGTCCCCGAGAGCGGAGAGCAGAGCGGACACCAGATCTGACTGAAACCCACTGAGCCGGGCTGACTCATGCTCTCCCCGCCACCTCAAATGAGAGGAAATAGCATCCCCTCATCATTCCCACCACAAGCTGGCAAAGACATCGTCACACACACCAACACACACACACCATTCACCAAATCACACCGCACCACATCACACACACACCTCTGTATCTCTGTTCCTGTTTCATAGTACAAAGGGGAGAGGAGTGAAATTCTATTTCACACACTGGGAAAAGGGGGGTTCTAACGCTGTTGAGTAGGCCCCAGATAACAGGTGATACTTTGCCACACAGCTGCACATTAACACACACACACACAAAACCAGACACACTATCCGGCTACCGCCACAACCCCCCACCATTCACCATCCTCCACCAAACCCGCCCTGAAACGATGCGTTGCGTTGCCATGGCGACAGAGCGCCGCCGCTCTCTCTCTCTCTCTCCCTACCCCTCACCCACGGACACACGGCTGGACACATGGGGCTAATATAATCAAAGTTGCGTGTTATTCATTTAGAGGCCTCGTCCCTGTGATGTGTCTGAGGCTCCTCCAGCATCACCCCATGCCAGGCACAGGCATCCCAGCTAACTGGAGGGATTGATTGCTGGCTTTGATTGGACATTTAGTAACTGTCTGAACTAGCATGCACGATGAAAGGAGTGAAAGGCCAAAGCTCTCACTGTGAGTTTGTGCATTTAAATGGGTGTGTGTGTGAGCATTTCTGTGTGTGTGTGTGTGTGTGTGTGTAAAGGGTGGGGTGTGTCAGGACATGGTGTGACACAAATCTACAACTGATCTTTCCTACATCTTCAGCAGAACTTCATTTAGCCTTTGCTTCCACTGCATTAATGATTAAAATGCAAATGTAATTATAATTTATTTAGCCTAACTCATTTTCACAAATGGCTGTCTTTAGTAAGAAGATGAGAGTAGTTTGATCATCACACACTGAGATTCTGAAGCCAGCTATAATGTCTTCAGATCTGATATTGAATATTTAATAAGTTAATATTGAGTTAGTAGGGGCTTGATTATGGCCATTGTACTCTAATGTGATTGTGCTTGATATGCCTCTCTTGGGGAAACCAATTTCTTTTGTTTCTGAGGCGCATCCCTTGTTCATTTCAGAAACCCATTCAAAAGTCTGGTAATCAAATACGACTTTACCCCAGTGATAGACACCACTCTCTTCAGTCAATGCCAATTTGTGTTATTTTTGGTTCCCTCTCCTCTTATTCCATCACTGCAATGGGCAACACACCATGCTGTGTACTTGTAGCTCAATTAACAAAGTGCTAACAGGGCTGAGAGAATTGATTAAACTCCCACCAAGCGCACGTATTGATAGGATTGCTGTACTGTAAGGAAGCTTTGCGTAAAGACAAACAGAGTAAAAACAATAACCCACCCCATCGCTCCCTTCCGTCTGTATCACTCGCAATATTCCCACCTCCTCTCTGTCTGTCTCTCTCTTCTATCTTTTCACCCACTAAGAAAAAACACAGAGGGAGAATCCCCTACAGCATTCATCTGGGGGCCACGGCAGAGGAGAACCAAAGTGGAAATATTGCCCAATAACAAAGAGCTAAGCTGTAGGAATTTCCTGGGCAGCGGATTTCTATAGCTAAGGAAGGCCAGGCAGTAAACAAACACATTAAAAACTCATAAGGGCTCAGGCTGCAAATCCGAACCATGAAAAATCTCCAGCTCACAGGAATATGTCTCTCTTGGGTAGTAACACTGCACACCCACAACTGCTAACACATTCTTAGAGACATGAAATAAAAGTAGCCTATGCAATTGGAGGCAACCATTGACTGTGTCAGTTGTGGCCAAAGGGAGAGTGAAAATCTGTGAATGATCTCGGGTATCTAAGGGCTCATTAGATTTAGAACAGCAAGTTTCAGACAAGGTTGTAAGACAATGTGGTAAAAATATGGAACCAAAAAAAAGCATTTTCATCTTTTTTACATTTTTTTATGAAAAATGGCGTGTCCAAAATGATTCATACCCTTTTTAAATAATCAATGGAAACATCTTTATTTGCATTCACAGCTCTCAAAATGGTTATTATACCTACCAAACCTCTCCAGGGGCCTCATGTACAAAGACTTGCGTGGATTTTATACTAAAACATTGCGTACGCGCAAACCTGAAAAGTAGCGTACGCACAAAAAAATCCTGATGTATGAAACTGTGCGTACGCAGCATTCCACGCAGCTTTTCTTTGTACATCCCAATTAACGTGGAATTAAGCGTACATGCACGAGCATTACACTCCACCCTCTCTCCTCCCTCAATCACACTCATTTTAATATGCTCACTAGAAGGACATTCGAGACCGCAGACCTCTGCGAAGACAAAATGGCCTATCCCGCAATATTAATAACAATGAAAACTCATCTGTGAATCCATTCATACTCAAACCTGTTGCAATTTGCAAAGTTTAATAATTGAAATTAATCAAATGAATAAAAAAGTTTATTTCCAGCGAATGCGAGGTAGAAGTGCTTATCTGACGAAATGGCAAGAATCTTATGTCTTTATCATCTGTAATTAATTAATAACAAAACAAAAACAGTAGTGGCAGAGCGTGGCAGTGGCTAGGCTGAGACCGTGGCAGAATTATTGGTCAGTCTGCAAGTAGGTGACAGGGTTCGCATAACTGGGTTGAATGCATTTGGACCATGACAACATAACTGCATTTATTAAAAAATCATTAAATAAATCGTGTCCAAGTACCACGCATCGTGCACCCGAATGGAATGAACTCAGTTGATCCAGGCCACCTCGCCACAACATTACGATTTCTGGATCATATCCCTATATTTGCACACAAGTGTGACAATAATGCAAATGCTTACTCAAGGAAAGTCAAAGTAGCCATGCAGTCAATCAGGGAAATATCTTATATTCGCACTTATTAGTCAGCCTTTCTATTCACATGCATGATCCAGTCCCATATGTATTTCTTTTAAAATGAAAACTATCGGAGATATGAAGGGAAAACACTCGGCAAATGTTAAGGCATGGGCAAATGCGTGAAGCCGACCCCATTTATCACAGGTTTTGTGGAAAGCTCTTCAGAATCTGAAATGTTTGATAACCAGTCATCAACAATCGCGTAACCAAATATCGGGGCTGTGTAGGCTATGTTTCACATTCCCTTTTAATTCTTATCCTCTAATAAGTCTACAGTTGTCATCATAGATAGGTTGTTGCATAACTTAGTAGAATTTGCGCATGTTGCATGTCCAAATTTAGAAACATAGGCATATTTTCGAAGTGTTATCATTTTTAATAACCACGTTTCACAATATACTGTGCAAATAAAGACCTAGACTCGCGATCATATAATGTTGTTGCGCTGCATTGCCTCTAAGTGTCGCCAACTGACGATACACATTAGAAATTTGCGTACGCCAGACATGAAGTTTGCGTGGAGGACCGCACATTCTCACGTTCAAGTCAGTCTTCGTACATCCGGACGTGAGCGTGAGAAATGGCGTATGCAGCATTTTTGTGCGTACGCAAGCTTTGTACATGAGGCCCCAGGTCTCCACAATGATTCTAGACCACACCTTTTTAGCAGCAATCCAGGTTTTGACGCAGAAACGATTGCCATCACTCTGGCCTTGTAGGTCTGGCTGGGCCATTCTAAAATGCTGATATTGTTCTCTGTTCAAGGTCCAAAAAATGAGCTACACACATCAAAAGAATGAGAAGAAATAAGGGCGATGATGTCATTAAAAAAATGACAAGGTATAGTGCTGCAGAGATATCAACCTGAATTAGCATGCTAAATTACTAGCCACAGCCCGACGGGTGTCATAATACCAGTTTCGACCATGGGAGGTATCACGGGCAACATAACCGCCAGCCAAACTGCAATACACATTTCGGTTGTTACTCTAGGGTAGACCAACTCACTTTCTGGAGGTATACTGCCCCCATCTTTTATGGAATGTGGAGTATGAATTGATTTTTTGGCGGACATTACACATGGCACCTTTAATCCTTTCATGCCTTGTTTGGCTGTATGTTTTGGACCATTGAGTGGTTTAATGGTCCAATGCCGCCTATTGGGGCAGGTCTCTCAGCAAACTGCCTGATCTGTTCCCTCTAACCTTTATTTTAGTGTTACCATTTCCTTTGTCACCAGGTGCCACTGGTTGAAAAACATTCCAGTATAATAATCTTCTCACTCCCACACTTGAAATGGACATGGCATCATTGGGGTTTGATGCTTCTTTTTTCTATGCCAGTCTCAGACCATGTCCCATTCCCTGGGTAAAAAAAAAAAACCCAGCGAAAGCTAAATTCTTTGTCCAGGTGTGCCCTTATAATTAAGCTGAGTTGTGCATGTTTGGAGAAGAGTGATCCATGATGATGACCAAGTGGTCCATTTTGGGATGGGGTGGAAATTTCAACCACCAAAGCACCATACCCACAGAAGAGAATAGCTCTAGAAGTGTATTAGTTTTGAGTATTTTTCAGACAGTGGGACCTGGTGACCTTCTCAAAGTAAATGGTAACACTAAAACAAGGGGCTACATTAAGATTTTTGGAGAAAAAGCCCAATCATAGAGGGAAGACTATCCTACATTTTGGTATAGTTTACAGTGATGAGTTCTAAACCCATCTCCAGTTATAAAACATAGTGAACTGTGGTAAACTGCATAAAGTGATTTCAGAGTGGAAGGGGCTACATGCATATACACAATGTCACCATAGTCTAGGACTGACATTATAGTTGCTTGAATAATGGTCATTCTGTTTTCTAAAAAGAAGCAAGACCTAATCCTGTAAAGTGCACCTAATTTAATTTGTACCTTTTTTGTGAGATCAAGCACATGTGTTCTAAATGCTTTCATTGCACTTAAAGGCCTTAGATTGGCACTACAGAATGAGAAAGAGAAAGAGAGACCAGGCAAATCATGAACAGGCTCGGTCTGGATGAAAAGATGATGTCCATTCATGAAGCACATTTTTAAAACACAATGCACATATTACGCATATCCATGAACACTTTATTGATTTCTCGATAGACCACTTAAGCTTTTGGTCTTGTCCTCAAACTCAGACAGGCCATCATCAGAGGATGACTCATTTATTCAGAACACTCAGATGGAATTTAACACCACTGCAGTATTATTCACACATTCAGCAAGAAAATTGAAGTCTGAAGTGAAGAACCAAATGGAAACATACACACACACACAAACACATACACACACGCATAAACACACACACACACAATTGCCTTCTACAATGCGCCAAACACACACCCACGCATACACAGGCATCAGAAGAAAGGAGTTATTTCAATGTTGAAGACGGGCAGAAAGAAATTGCACACCTCCATGGCGCTGCACTCCACCAAAGAAAGGGCTAGAGCTCCACCCCACAGCCAGGGAGAAAAAGACAGCTCGACCCTGACCCAGTTACACTGGGTCCCAACACACAACGGAGAGAATGGTCAAGGGGTAAGAGAGAGAAAGAAAGAGAGAGAGAATGGATGAGGGATGAAAGAGAGAGAGAGAGAGAGAGAACACACACGCACACAGACAGACACACACACACACACATAATACTCCCAGAGAATGGATGAAGGATGAAAAAGAGAGAGAGAGAGATAGAGAAAGAAAGGATGTGTGCCCATCCTTGTCAACACTGACTTACAGTGAGCTACAAGCACACAAAAAATACTTTTTCCATCTTTTTCAAGTACAGCAGATCCTTTTATAGCCCCACAGTGGTGCCCTTGCAGTGGCCTGAGACTGGGCTGTTTAATAGCACGAGGCTTAGGCTATGGTGAAGTAATGAATGCATAAGTTACACATGACACCAGAGCACCGTTAGAGCTCCAAAATGGCTCGGCAGCTCAGTGTCGGTCCGGTGGGGCTAGTTAGAAGCCTCCTGCATCTTTTTCTACTTAACAAAGTGTGTAATAATAAACCGCTGCTCTCTCTCTCTCTCTCTCTCTCTCTCTTTCTTTCTCTCTCTCTTTTTCTTTATTACTTCTTGTCCCCTATGCTGTTTCTTATTCTCCATTTGGCTTTTTATCATCTCCTATCGTTCCTGTTTCTATTTCCTCTGTGTCTCATCGTTCATATGCATTCTCTGTCCCCCTCTCCTTCACTCTCTCTCTCTCTCTCTCCTCTCTCTCTCTCTCTGTCTTTCTCTCTCTCTCTCTTGGATGAAGCTAGCAGCAGTCAGAGGGATGAGCCGCCGTGTCTGAGGTGAGTGTTGCTCCCAGGCTTCCTCTGCCCCCGCAGTCACTTCAAAAACCCTCGGCCAGCAAAATGAAAGCCATCATTCACGGCGGCCGTGCCAGGCATGCATGCTTGACTGTAAGTAAATGGGCACCAATAGGCTTTTACTCACTCTCTGCCTATCAGCGGCCTGGCTGAACATAGTCACCGATTAAAGTGCACCATGAATCATACGCCACACCGTCCAGCCTTTCAGCTCAAACCACACTTCCTTTTCATTTCCTCTCTTCTCTCTCTTTCCTATCCCTTCTTTCTTAAAATGCCCAAGCATTGGCCACTGAGTGGGTCTCTACTGACTGCATTTGGCTGTGCCACACACTGACTGCTTGTCCGCTGGGTCTTAAGTAGCGCATTAATTGGAGTTCTGCATCTTTGAAACGGTGCTCTAATTGGGGCCAAGCGACCCTCAGTCGAGCCCCGGCTTTTATGTCCATTTAGCTATTGGCTGCTTGCAGCTCAAAAACACCAGCTTTGCATCTGCGAAGGCTGCCGCCGTGTACCCAAAACCAGGCTCTGCCAGCACACAGCGCACCAGGCGTAATATCCCAGAGCATCTCTTAACTCTCTCTGTCTTTCTCTCTCTCACAGACACACACAGACACACACAGACACGCACAGACACACACTCGCACAGACACACACACACACGCACACACACACACACACGCACAGACACACACACACACACACACACACACACACACACAGACACACACACAGACACACACACAGACACACACACACACACACACGCCTGCACACACACGCGCGCGACACACAGGCATAGACACCCATACACACACACACACACCACACACACACACACACACACACACACACACACAGACACACACACACACACACACACACACACACACACACACACACACACACACACACACACACACACACACAGACACAGACACACACACACACACACACACACACGCACACATGCGCACAGACACACACACACACACACACACACACACACACACACACACACACACACACACACACACACACACACACACACACACACACACATCTAACATTTGGTCAAATGAAAATAAATGTCATTCTATTATGTGGCATGTCATAAAATTGCCTTTGGAGAGGGGATATGTGATGATCAGGGCCTCTAATAGTGTCCCCGAGGCTGCTCCGCGTCAGATGAGATTCCTACTGCATATCTGATTAGGGAGAGACAGAAGGCCCCTGGTGGCACACACACACGCGCACACACACATCCACACACACACACACACACACACACACACAGAAGGCCCCTGGTGGCACACACGCACACACACAGACACACACACACGCACACACACAGAAGGCCCCTGGTGGCGCACACACACACACACACACACACACTAACACACACAGACACACACACACACGCACACGCACACACACACTCAGGTTAACCTACAGGTGGCCAAACACAGAGCTGAACACAACACAGACACACACACACACACACACACACACAGGTTGACCCAGAGGTGGCCAAACACACAGAGCTGAACACAACACTCACACACACTAACACACACACAGGCACTCACACAGGTTGGCCAACCGGTGGCAAAACACAGAGCTGAACACAACACAGACACACACACACACACACACACAGACCAAATTTCCCTCACGGGATCAAAAGAGTATATACTATACTATACTATACTCACACAGCACTATCTGTCAGCTGTCAGTGTGGCTTTTTGTGAGCCCCTCGCTGTTTTAGACAGGCACAGCCAGAAACTCATTAAAGGTGAATAATTTGGCCGGCCGGCCACTGAAAAAGCCGAGCTATTGATCCAACCTGGAGAGATGAAGTTGAAGATTGCCCGTCGACGGCACCCTAGCCAAAGATCCTTGATTACGAACTTCAACCCTCTCTGTTCCAGCCCTCACACCCCCACACACCCACACACACACACAGAGACTGTGCACACACAGAGAGAGTGAGTGATTGAGGGCTCCATCTCCGGTGGCCACTAATCATCCACACCTTATGGGTTGAGTCGACTCTGTCACTCAGGAGTTCTGTGGCCCCCCTGAGTGTGTGAGTGTGTGTGTGTGTGTGTGTGTGTGTGTGTGAGTGTGTGTGTGTGTGTGTGTGTGTGTGCCTGTGGGCCTCCTGGGCACTGCTGCTCCTGCGTTGCCTTGCACAAGCTTTTCCACATTTGCATTTTGCGTGTCATTATCTGTCACGGCGTGTAGTGTTTCTACTGGGTGGGTTTGTCTCGCTCGTCCTCCCTTTTCTCTCCCTCTCTTCTTCTCTCTCTCTACCATCCTCTCTTCAGCCTTCGCTCTCCCTCTCTTCCCCCTTCAATCCTTATTCCTTTCTCTCTCCCTCTGTCCCTGTCCCTCCCATCCTGACTTCAGGCTATTTTGCTCTCTCTCTCTTCCTTCCTTCCCAAATGCCATTTTTCTCTCTCTCTCTCTCGCTCTCTCCCTTCCTTCCGGTATGGCATTTCTCACTCTCTCTCTCTCTCTCCCTTCCTTCCCAAATGCCATCTCTCTCTCTCTCTCTCTCTCTCTCCATTCTAATTTGTGTTCCCAGGCCCCAGTGTGTCTGCCCATACCTTACAACCTCCCTCTCAAATCTGAGTCATTAATTAGCTTGTTGCTTGGCGCTTTTTCAAATTAAAAGCCAGGGACACCCGGGCACCGTTGCATTTGTCAAGACTCCCATCTTTGGGTCAAAAGGTTTACTGCTGCAGCTAGTAGCAATTAAAAGACAGCCAATTAATTTTAATGAATGCGGTGCTTAAAGCCTAATCAAAATGTTTACTCCCTCAATAGGTGGGGTCGTCGTTTGTGGAGTGGAATCACTTGCTGCACGCGGTTGTTTGTTTGTTTGTTTGTTTACCCTGTACACTTCAGACGTTCCGCCCTCCTCTTCTCTTTGTCTGCAGTGGCTAATAAGCGCTTAAACTGTCTCGTGTCGCCCAGCAGATGGCCAGAGGCTGCCCTGCATCCCCCCACAAACACACACACACACACACACACACACACACACACACACCTCAGTGATCCATACATGTTCTCTTTAGAATGGGTTACAAAATTGTTGTTGATGATGAAAACATGCACATACGCACACATGCAAGCACGCACACACAAACCACACACACCACACACACAGACACACACAACTCAGTGATCCATACCTACTCTCTTACTGTAATAGTAGAACGTCTTACAAAATTGCTGTGGATGATGAAAACATGCATGCACGCATACACGCATGCACGCACACACAAACCACACACACACACACAACTCAACAGTGATCTCTCTTAACAGCTGAGTATGCTGCACACACACACACACACATGTGACACACAGGTCAACGGGGGTCCATACACACTGTCTTAACAGTGGACCTGAGAGAGGGAAGCAGGGAGGGCAGGTAGCCAGGCAGAGGAGAAGAGGGGAGGGGAGGAGAGGAGAGGAGAGGGGGAAAGGGGAGGGGAGGAGAGGAGAGGAGGAGGGGAGGGGAGGAGAGGAGAAGAGAGAGGTGGAGAGGGGAGGAGAGGGGAGAGGAGAGGAAAGGGAAGGAGATGAGAGGGGAGGAGAAGGGATGACAAGACAGGAGAGAAAGAGAGGAGGAGGAGGAGTAAGAAGTAAGAGAGTGGAAACGCAGAAGAAGGGACAGCTCAGCAGTGACATTGAATAAGAGAGACTAGAGGCTCTCATTTGTATGATAATCCAGAGCTCTGCTCAAAGCTCACATGGAGAGCAACACAGCATTACTGCCGCACACAGATTTCAATTTGAACAGTTTAAAAAGGTATATATGGAGACTAGTGTGTGTGTGTGTGTGTGTATGTGTGTTGTTGGCAATACTTGCAAATGTGAAGGTGTGATTGTGAAGTGTGTGAGTGAGTGTGTGTGAGTGAGGGGGTGTGTTCTGATTGTGGTTTGGATGAAGAAATAATTTTGATGTATGTGGGTGTGTGTGTCTACGGTGGCATAATTGTGTTGTGTTGTGTCGTTGGTCAGATGATTGTGGAATTGATTGTAAGTTTAGTGTTTGTGAGTCTCTGTGTGTGTGGGCAGTATGTGTGTGTGTGTGTGTGTGTTTGATGGGAGGCAGAGCAGCGTTAAGACTTGAGCCAGAGACTTTCCAATCAGAGCCAGTGTTCAGGGATCTTATCAGGCTGATATTGTGTGCGATTAGACTGCTGGTCTGAATGTACTACCCACGACCAATCACAGATAAAGACTGTTATTAAAAAGCTGTAACCCTATCCCCTAAAACTCACCAAGAGGGCTACTTATTTAGAGTGAGTCAAAGCAAAAGTCCAGGGAGCTTAGAGGGTCTGAAAAGCTTAACATCAGCAACAAACCACTTGAGCAACTATGACTTTACTACTACTACTACTACTACTACTAATAATAATAATAATACATTTAATTTAGAAAAGCGCCTTTCAAGGTACCCAAGGACACTGTACAATTAGGTATAGGCAAGGAAGTACATAAAGCATGCAATCACATCCATGGTTGGATTCACTGACAGTGTGGACAGTACACTCAGGCAGGGAAAATGAGAGAACAAGCATAGGAAAGACACAAACACAGGCTACAAGGTACATAAAATGCCAAGATGCAGAGGAAACATAAAACACACTCAGAGGGCATACAGTAGTACACTGAGCACAAAGTGAAAACCAAATGTAGAGAAAAAGACAGATAAAAGACTGATAAAAACAGGGAAAATAAGATAAAAAGATGTGTTTTTAACTGAGTTCTAAAAGTGGATATACTTGTGCTTTGGCGCATCACAAGCGGCAGGGCATTCCACAGCTTAGGACCTGCCACCACACTGAAGGCCCTGTCACCCATGGAGCGAAGTCGAGATGTGGGGACTACTAGAAGACATGTATCTGTAGAGCGAAGGGTGCGGTATTTGCAGGTACGGGGCGAGGAGGTCTGATAGGATGGGGCCAGATTATAAACGAGGAGAAGGATTTTATAATGAATGCGGTAGTGGACAGGAAGCCAATGCAACTGCTGGAGGATGGGAGTAATGTGATCCCAGTAGTCTAGCCAGATGTAATGAATGCATACAAAGTGTTTCTATACTGAATAAGTATCATAATTTTCCAACTATTAGCCAAGGTTTATACATTGATTTTGCAAAATGTCTTCAGCCATAAAGTACACGAGGGAAGTTAATATGGTATTACAGTTTTTCTCGATTGTTTTTACCTGCTTAAGTAAACTGGAACCCACTTGGTCTTCATGACTACTTTCTTTGCACAGCAGAAGTCATCTCTTGCGAATGTGTTCACACATTTTCATTGGGTTCACACATTTCTTACACCCTTTTGCAAAACAGTTAGCACAGGTGTCATTCAAAAGCCCCAAACTCTATTGGTTTTCCCATGCTAAACAAAAGGAAAACATATTTTCACAGGTGGTATAGATTCCTTGCATAAGTCTAAATCTCTGATACACCTGTGTGAAACTCCTTTGCTCAATTTTTCAATCAGCAATCATTCATTATACATAAGAGATGTCTGTTTTGTGTTGCTATTTGCAAGTATTGATCTAATGCACATTTAGACAAAGTACTGTATTGCCTATTTGGTGGAGAAAACAGTACAAAAGGTGTTTACTGTAGGTTTATTTCGATGAAAGTTGTAGTTCAATGAAATGTACAGTATCTTGCTAGGTGCTTGCTGTATGTCTTACATGTCAATGACAGTTACATCTTGGGAGGAATTAATAAATTCTTTTTTTACAGTATTCAGTACATTTTGTCTTTTCAGTTTTTTTCTAATACCAGAAAAATTACTAAGTAATGGAACAGACATAGCAAAAATGCTCATTTTGAGAACTAGATTTTGCATTTTGTTGTCAAGTGTTTAATGATTGATTAAAGAGTGTTTTTGAATTGGCAACAAGTTGTAGTGTTTGAAGGCAAGATTTGCTTTTGCTGCATGTTTTAAGTGTTTTGAGAGAGTAACAGCCTTTTGCAAGCAAAATGTGTCATTTTGTCCAGAAGGCTTTTGTTCAGACACGGGTGTTAACTGTTTTGAGAATGTGATGTCAGAGTTGACACAGGTATCAAAACGATCGAGAAAAACGGTAATATGGTTTTGTTTTTTTAACTAGCATAAAACACTGTCCTGTGGTTTATACACAAGGCGGCTAATACACAGAAAATTACTGTATTTGCTTACCAGATATCTATTAGTAATTCAATGAAATATTAGTTACTACACCATACTGTGTGTAATATATATATATATATATTTATATATATATATGTATATGTGTGTAATATACTATATAAACTATTTTAAATAAATAATTCATTTATACAATTATTTATTTACTTTGTTTGTTTGCTTCTATCAGTTATCTGTTCCTTTCCTAAACATAACACTCTTTTGTCCGACAGTAGCCACAAGTGGTAGCCTGTCATCAACCCATTTAGCATTCATCTGGACTGAACAACACTTGATGTGGAGATTAAGTGGGACGGAGCTCATAATAGATCCCTCGCCCCCTCAAGAGCCCCCTCAACAGGCCAGGAGTCAAGTTCAGCCGAGAGAAATTATGTGTGATCCTCAAACTGTGCTGCCTGCTCGCAAAACACTCTTAATCTGTGTGTGTGTGTGTGTGTGTGTGTGTGTGTGTGTGTGTGTAGCGAGCACATAAATACAAACGCAGTGGTGCACACAATTGAGCCATGCTCATTTGCCTGGCTTTTCTGGGCTGTATGCCTGAACGCTACCTGCATAATGTACACATGTGATTGCTGTGGGATTTATGCCGGCTCATAGTTGTTGGGCGCATCTGGTATTTAAACCAGCAATTGGGCTGAAAGAGTGTGGTGAGTGCAGCTGGCAAACGGCTCCAAAGAGAGGTCGCTCACAGGGATGAGAGGCGGTTAAACAGCCCCCATCACACCCATGTCCCTACAGAGTCCTCTGTCCTGAATCTGATTGTGAGGTTGATGTCCATTTAAGCTCCAGGAAGTGTCTTTAACCTGCGAGGTGGGCGGAAGTAACGACCGGGCTCTGGTGAAACATGGCAAGAAGTAATGAAATGATGGACAGAGCTTTGTTTGTTTCATCCGGGGGGGTTGTTAGTTGGTGTTGAGGGTAGGGAGAGCTCTTAAGGCTGTTGAGGGGGTGGAAACACGTCTGATGTGTTCATTGTGGAGAGGCCCTTCAGCAGTCACTAGAGAAAAACCCCAGAGAGTGAGTGAGACGTAAAAGAGAGAGGTAAAAGAGGAAGAGATAAAGAGTGAAAAGAAAAGGATGAGGAAAAGGAGGAAAAGAAGCAGAGAGGCAGGAGGTACAGAAAGGGAGAGGTCAGCAGGAGGAGTCTGAGTGTGCTGGATGTCACTGTGCAATGATGGCTGGCTCTCTCTCTCTCTCTCTCTCTATCTGTGTCTGTGTCTGTGTGTGTGTGTGTGTGTGTGTGTGTGTGTGTGTGTGTGTGTGTGTGTGTGTGTGCGTATGTGTGGGTGAGTTGTGGCATGTGTAGGATTGCACCACCGTCTCTGAAGCTGAGATTAATGGAGCTGAGAACAAGGCAGACGTGCCGGACAAGCTGCCCCCCCAACACACACACACACACACACACACACACACACCCTCTCCACACCCCACAACCCCCGACCCCCACATCCAGTCCCCACCAACCCCTCTCCACCTCGGGAGGCTTCGGCCACTGAATTAACCTGTCTGTCACGATTAATCAGCCCCACTCCCTTTGCTGTGGCAGTCCATCTCACATCTGCTAATACCTCGGGGCACTGCAGGGACCGTTAGCGTGGCCCTCCTGACAAATCGCTGGCAGGAGACCCCACCCTTCACGCCCCCTCTCTGTCACTCAGCGTGCCCTCTCTGGGCCCCGCGCGCACCTGGTGAGCGGTCAGGGACTGGGACTCATGTGGCTCAAAGCCCTAGATTAGCAGTTAGCTAGCTGTCACGCTGCCCTCCCCAGGGACAATGTAAACATGTAAACACTACATGCACTACTAACAGGGGGGACACGATCCCCCCTCCCCCTCCCTCACCAGTCCACATGGGTTGGGGGATAATGCTGTATTTACATTTACATTAATTTTAGATGCTTCTAAAGTGACTGTACAACCATAAGCCTATGGGGTAGATATACACTCTCCAGCTCTGCTTCAGTCCCTTCTGCTGAGGATGGGGCAAGATGCTCCACTGCTGTTCAAGCACGCGTTGGGGGAGAATATACACGACTGCAGCCAGAGCCAAGCCAAACTGGCCACTCTCTCTGAGGGTGCAGCCAACCATAATTTAGAGGGGATCCTCTCTCTCTCTCTCTCTCTCTCTCTCTCTCTCTCTCTCTCTCTTAGATAATAGTGAGTAGAATGTGTAACACCCACACACCTATATGCGCACACCCACACACCTATACACCAGACCGAGACATCAGTGCCCAGGCTACTGTGATCTAACCGGTTTCTGATCTATATGACATGACACACTTCACTTGAGCACAATTACATTCTATGGGGGCATTGGCTCTGTCAGGCAAACAATATCACACCTCAGATGTACGGCTCAGATACAGTACCAAAGAGGGAATTCCAGAGAAATGTCAGAATCGAAGCTGTTTCAAGCAACCATTACACCAATGGTGCTATTGAGCCATACTTCTCTCTGTCTCTCTTTCTCTCTGACTCTCTCACACACACACACACACACACACACACACACACACACACACACACACACATTTTACCTCCATCAGCTTTCACCTATTCTGTTCTGTTGTTTATCCTTTCTTTCTTTCACACCGACTCACAAGCACCAGAGGCGGTGGTCAAAGCATATTCTTATCTTTGTTAAGTATTAAAGTGTTTTTACTCTAACTCCTCACCTAGCAACCTGACTGGGTTTTCCATTAGCTTCAATAATGGAATACCTGCCTCAATTGAAAATCACCAGGTGAATAATCAAAAACTAAATGAGAATATAATAACACAATTTTCACTGTGACACCAAACTGTAACCAACCACATTTCATATTGGTACATTTACATAATGTCAATTGGCAGTTGGTCAAGAATGTAGAATCTTCAGCTTTTGCATGTTGGACAGTGGTCTTGCTTGTGTTAACTTAATATTACCCCACTAACATGCAAGACTCATTTGACATAAGCTTAGTGATAAGTGATATAAAACCTATTGGCTTTGCATTGTAGTTCAATACTGTTTCTGGTAAACAGTACACACTCTCACCCGGATTTTGTCTCCATCAATCAGTTGAGACATGTACTAGCCTAGGCTAGCACTACCAACCACCACCCTGTGTGCTCATTTCCAATAGCCTAGGCTACCTGTTGCTAGATGCTGACTAAAAGATTCAACAGTTGTCTACGGACGCGCCATTAAACAGCTCACAACAAATTGCATAACATCACACTCACTAACATTTCTGTTGCCATAGTTGCATTTCCCCCCCATTAAAGCGAGTTCTTGTGTAAAGAACACTGATGTGGCATCGAAGGAACAACTACCATATCATCAGCATTTTTCTGAAAAGACTAAGTTCTTGGGATATCTTACCTGTCGTCCGCTTGCCAGTCTCCCAGCAACAGGTCTCGGAACCGGTACCGTGGAGGTAGCGGCAGAACCTCTTTTTCGAGCTCCACCATACTCCTCACCAAAGGATGCGATTTTACGAAACTGGAATGGAAATTGAAGGTGCCGTCCTCTTGGTGGCAAGCTATCAATTGTTATCTGCTTTATTTAGATATAAAATACATATCTTTGATGCGAAGCTAGTATATTTGGGCGTCACTGAAAAGCACAAAAAAAACAAATCACTGCACCAACGTGTAGTGGATTTGCCGTGGCAGGCGCAGCGGGTGCGCAACTGGTTGCCTCCTCCAGCTCAAACTGCCTTCTAAACCATCACTGACAGGAAAACCATTACCCTAAACAATCACTCGTTCCGTTCCTTGATCCGAGTGGTTCCTGTGAAATATGACTAGGAGCCACATTCAAAATCACGGCACTGGAATGCATAAATTGGCACACTAGCCTAAATATATGCAGTTACGTGCGTACACAGTTAACCTACACGCTTATTAGTCAATATAATACAGATTTTAATTAATTAATTAATTAATTTCAGGAGGGTTAGAAATTTGCTTTTAACGCCGTGGTCCTTTTTACGCAAGGGCTATAGCTATTTGATAAGGTGTAGAAGCAGCGCGCTTTCCCTGACTTTGTGGATCAAGCTATACGGTAAATACCAGACATTCACACTTATTTTCAGACAACTGCGCTCTCCTCCCAGCTGTGTGGATGACGTAAAAAGTGCATCTGTGATGATTACAGACAGATCAAATGTAATGAGTGCTCCTTCAGTCACCATCATGTAATTAACGCAACGCAATACACAGAAACAGTCGACAGTTGCCATTTTAATCCAGTTTAAATAGCTGGTAGCTTCCAAATATATTAGGTTAATATATTGGCCTAAATCATGCATTTGAGTAGCCTACGGGCTAGAGTGGAAGTGCTTCATTGCAAATGTGAGGCGCAAATGCCTGCCTGCTAAAGCCATTGACTTGTTGCTCTCATTTATCTTCTTAGAATGCAATTAAAAACAGCTTTTATAGTTTTGTGAATGACTATTGCACCGACAAAACTTTGTTTCGGGGTGTGCACACTTCCTGAGAAAAGCTTGCGTAATCTGCCCCCTTGTGGAAAACTTTAGGGGGAAATTTGGTGGACGAATTTTTCCTAATTTTCATGTTTCATAATCATAATCTTGTTGATAAATTGTTTCATAAGCTTGCTGACAAACAGCAAACAAAACGAAGTGCGCTGAAAACAATAACAAACTTTGAACACAGCTACAATAAGCTTAATGTTATAGTACAATCAAGTTCAGAAAGAACATGAAACTAAGTGACAACATTGATGTCTATTGTTTACAGTGCATGTTAATAAAACAGTATCTTTTATAGAAACTATACAACCTTGAAGCACTGCAGTGCTGAAACACTTTGAAGACTCAGACTGAAGAATAGTTTCAGCAGAAGGTTTGGCCCTACACAGACCTGACCATATGAACCACCTAGTCTAAGACCAGAAAATCTCTGAGTGGTACAAGCCTATTTACTTTTGTTTAAGCTGCATCCACAATGATGATGGTCATGAATAATGTGGTCCTGAAAAATTGCAGTTCATTTTTTGACATCTGTAACCGAACACAAAAATAAAAATAATTCTAAATGGACATTAAAGGTTTTATTTGCTGAATATAAAATAGAAAATTCTTTGTTTGAGAATTCCTTAATTCATTTTTTTGTCCCGTTAATATTTGAGCATGATGTTGATTAAATTCTATCCCAGGAAATATGTCTTTAATAAAAAAATTGTACCATAAAAAAAAACTGAGGAGATGAAAATTAAATAAAAACTGTAAAAAGAAGGAAAAGTAAAAACAAAGTGGGTAAAAATGAGACATGTTTGGAATTGTTGCTTTAAACAAAAGTGAGTCCTGAGCGATAAAAAAGGAGGTCCATTTTTCTTCAGTGTCACTACAAGACAACAGCTGCTGGGCAGCCTGCAAAGGTTAGTCCAGGGCGATGTTTACTGAAGCAAGCGCCTCCACAGCCCACCTGGGGTACTGGTCTGGCGTAGGGAACATTCTCTTCATGAAGGACTTGACAAACTCAGGGAACCTGCTCTCAATAATACTCTGACGAATTGATCGCATCAGGGTAAGCTGGAGAAAGACAAGGAAATTACATTACCATCACACACACGTGTACGATATAGCACATTTACTTACAGACGTTATGTACAAATGCTGCATGACATGTTTTTAATCAGGAGAAACATACCTGGTAAGAAATGTTGTGGACAGTTATATGGTGCATTCCTGCTGTATCACATTTGAGCAGGGCATGAAGGTAGGCCCGCGTGTGTCTGGTTTAAACACAAAACAATTTTACAGACTTGACCAAGTAGATCACTCCATTAATACTTCGGCACAAATTATGTGTGTGTTAAACTACTCATTCCAGGCTTAGAGTTCATGTCTGTCGCCAAACTAAAATAACTCAGTTTGACTCCATCGTCAAATTCTTTGTGGCTAATATTACAATATCAGTGGAAACATGACGACAGGACATCATAAATTCAAACAAATCACTATACCTCCTACAGGTGGGGCAATTGCAGTCTGGATCTATGGGCTGGAGGTCTTTAGCAAACTGCTTCGTTTTTAGCTGCAGAGATCCCCAGGGAACCAACGCTGAGCCAAACCTCTACATACCACAGAGTACAAAATGCATCAAAATAGATGTAGTCATCCCCACATCATATTAATCAGAGGAATAACATGTGATGAAATCTGTGTTCAGTCTGATGTTTACCGCTGTGCGAGTGGGGAAGACGCAGTCGAACATGTCACACCCAAGAGCCACACACACCACCAGGTCCACTGCATATCTGTCAACACACCAAGCACACATGACTAACACGGGAAAAGAAGACAAACAACAAAACCTACTAATACTTGAAGAGAAAAAAAATGGAGAGCAGAAGTGGGACATACCCGACACCCATCAGGTAACGGGGTTTACAGCGGGGCAAGTGGTCTGTGCTGAGGGTCACCATTTTCCAGAAATCGTCCTTTTCCTCTCCGCCACTCAAGCCCCCGATGGCGAAACCAGGGACGTCTCGTTTTGTCATCTCTGTCAGAAACACATTCATATTTAGATTCATTGTTTAAAACACCAAATTCAATGCAGTACGATATTAATTTTTGGTCAGTACTGGTACTGAAGCCAGTTTTTAACACAGTACTGAATGATCTTCATGTTGGCACTGTACTCTACCAGTGCAGCCAAAGGATTGTAGTGGAAATAGCCCACGCTGGTATCTCAGTTAAACAAGGAGGACTTCATTCAACTAATTTAATCCATAATTACAACAATAAAAATAAAACCTAGCTCACTTGCATGAATAACACAGAATGATGCTAAAGTATTGAAAGGCATGTTGTATCTCACCCTCTAAGCATGCTTTGCGTAACTGGGGATTAAGACCGCCCTGTATGATGGCAAATAGATTTTGCCGATCAGGGTTCTTGTTGGCCACTATGCAGCGGTCCAGCCAGCGAATCGACCGATGCATGGCCTCCTCCACTCGAGGCCCTGTAACAGTGCTGCTGACCACATCATCCAGCTGCATCATTATGTCAGACCCTGATAAAACACATTGGATTCACTGAGCAATGGAAAACATTGTATCATAAAATGATGAGACAACGTAGCATTTTTGAAAGGACAGAGGAACACACCAAGACTGTTCTGTATGGCGATTGACTCCTCCGGAGTGAGAAGGATTTCCTTGCCATCATATGGGGACCGAAACTTCACTCCCTCTTCTGTGACTTCCGACAGCTCAACCAGAGACACCATTTGAAAACCCCCACTGTCCTACTTCCAATTAAGGTTACGTGGCATGAAATATAATTATGGACATTAAGGGTTCTGCATACCATTGGTAATATAGTTTTCTGCCAGAACAGTGCAACTTTAAATAAACAATTCATTAAACTCACCGTCAAAAGATTTCTTTTCCAGTTCATGAAACCATGAAGGCCATTTGCCTTATCAAATAATCGAGGACCCTGTAAATAACACAACATGTTTAATAAAAACATGCAAAGATTCAATGCATGATGCATCCATTAGGCTACACATCTGTTATATCATCTGTATTTTCTATTTCGTTTCAGTTCCCTAGAGTGCAAGAGTTGTTCTTGTGATGCCACCATATAATTTGTGCAATTATGACAAAGTAGCCCACTTTTCAAACTAAACAGAAGATGTACAGGGACTTTAAGAAAATAGTAGCCTACGTGGTTAACCGTGCAATAAATACATACCGGTCTTGTACCCAAATGATACGTATTGCCGAGGCATATTTGACAGTTAAGGTCCTCTAGTTGATCCACAGTGATTCCCTTGAGTGTTCCTTGAGTGCCAACAGGCATGAACACCGGTGTATTCACTATACAGTGTGGCAAAGCGAGATCGCAGACTCTGGCTTTGGTCACGGGACATTCAGCTACGATTTGCAGAGCAAGAGGTGCCAACGCCGTAGCCTTCTTCGAACACATTTCGTTTGCTTCAATTGTATTAACGCCTTCAGTTCCAAATGGTTCATCTGATCTACTGGGCGCTGCCATTTTGGATGGTGTATGACGTCCACGTGAGCCGTATAACAGGAAATTACAAAGTACGGATTTTTTTTTTTGGCCCCAGAACTAAAAAAAAAACAATCAGCCAGTGTTTGCTTTAAAAAGTTATCCGAATGAACAGTTAATCATACTAAGAAGGGTAGGCCTACTTAAAAACATCCCATAAATTATAATGACAACTTTCCCCCGAAATCAAAGGCATTTCATTTCATCATTTGTGTACATTTTAATTTCCCAAGACGTTTTTAGATTCCTCTTGGGCTACTCTGGGCTATCTCACCCAGACAATCAGACATGAGAAAAACGCTCTCACGTCTCCCTCCCATTCAGGCAGATATCTAGACACCTTAGCATTGGGGACCCGGGCCAGACGGTCTGTGTTGATGTCTGAGTTCGATGACAAATTGAGCTCTCAAAATAAGTTATTTTGTTAGCTAGATTTTAACGGTAACGTATTGTAGTTCACAAATAGTTTTATGTAATTGTATGCGATATGGTATGCAATTGCTCAATTGCCTTTTGAGGACAGGGTTACGTTAAAATTATAACTGAACACCTAGAGTAACCCGAGCACCTCTGTAGTGTGCTAACAGGCTTGCTAGCTTTGCGGAAACCGAACGAATCTAACGTAGTGAAACCATGGGGAACCGGGGGATGGAGGAATTGATCCCCCTGATCAATCAACTTCAGGATGCTTTCAGTTCAATTGGACAGAGCTGTAACTTGGACTTGCCCCAGATAGCCGTGGTCGGTGGACAAAGCGCTGGAAAAAGCTCTGTTTTGGAAAACTTCGTTGGAAGGTTAGTAGACTGTAGCTTGCTATCTAGGAAGCTAACGTCCGTAGCCAGCTAATGCTAGCCTGCTAGGTAACTAGTTATTTGCAGTTTTATACAAACCAAATTTGTGATTTTAGTCAGAGTCCATCGGAGTAGTTATTTCGTTTTCGTGGGCTTTCATAATTGTATCAAGGAACTAGTGAGGTTTTATCGCACATTGAATCTGCTGATGTGGTCGCCCAGACTCATTGAAATGGAAGGTCTGTTAGAGACAACCCAGATGTAGAGAGAATGTGAAATTTGTTTGGCAGGCAACTTCTGTTCTGAACAATGTCTGGTTTATTTATATATTTAGTAAAAGAAACATAGAAAACACAAGGCTATGTTTTGTAACGTTGCATTTTAAGGCTCGTCAAACTTTTTTTTGGGAAAAGACGAAAATAGAAACGCAGCCGTGCAGACCTTATGTGATGGTTGGAGAATGACAGCGGAGATCGAGACGACTCTCGCCACTTGCTACAAGAGTCGGCTGTCTTTGCAGAGTACCTAATGTAACTTCTGTTTGTGGCCAACCCGTCATCATATGCATGATGTTGCAGGTTTTATTTGTCAATATAGTTGTCTACCACCTGTCACAGCATTGTTGCAACAGACCTTTGGAAATAACCATTATGTTCAACTGGTGCAACCGGCTGCAGGGCTGTATGTGAGTTTCGAATGACACTTGTGTAACCAGTGGAAGCACTTCCTGCATTGGAAGTGCAATTCAGTTGAAGCGTTTACATTGTATCATATGAAATATATATATTTTTTTTAATGTTTGAATCTATTTTTTTTTTTTCATTACACCTCATACAACCGTAACTGGGTTACATTTAACGTGAACTGGATTGTTATTCGATTGTGTTTATGCACCTATAGCAAACCACTCCCGGGTCAGCTGATATTTTGATGGTAGGGCCTACACTAAGCGCGCAGGTAAACTTAGGTGTGGGGCCGCTTAGACTATTTATAATCTGCAGACACGCCTAGATGAGCCAGCAGCCTTGGGTCGTCTTCCCTGTGTCCTGATTTTGAAAGGGAATGAAAAGCTGAAAGAGGAGGACTGCAGGAGAGCCTGCAAGAGGAAGGCTGCAACATATTGTTGCCTCTAGGCACTTCTGCAGATCAGACTTCCTGCGAACATTTCTTTTCCTCTCCAGTAGTTTTTATTTGCGAATAATGCAGTGTGTCCAAATCGTCGTTTTATTTTACAGTTCACTGTAATTTACAGCTTTAATGTTTAGTCTCATGTAGGGCTTGTTAGTTTGAATATCATCCTTTGAAAATTGTGAACGTGTTTAAAACCTGTTGACACCTTTGTCACTTTGTCTTTCAAAATGTGCACGATGAAATGTTATGGCCAGCAAGTAGGTAGTGTTTATTCTATATGACAGTTGTGAATGGAGAGGTTTGACATGTTTGTCCAATATTAAAATGTAAGTTAGTTAGAACAATATCAATGATGCAATGCTTTTGGAACAATTACATGTAGCTGGGTGATTACTAATTTGCCTCTGTAGATGTTACATCCTTATTAGTAGCTTATTTATTTAGTGTAATTTAATACAGTTGTGCCTTTTACAGATCATTGGAAATGTATGCAGTGCATTAATACAGGTTGTACAAAAAACATAGGGAATCAATAGATATTTTGCATGAAAATCTGCCAACTGTCAGATGTCATATAGTGTTTGTTTCTCGTGGGTTTCCCCTTATGTCAATCAAATAAGATTGCTGCTGAGATTGGAGAAGGTGACACTTTAGCCTATCATCTAGGTTTACCAATTCAGAAAAACAACAAATCAGGAGTGTAGCATTTTCCACCATCCACCCCTTCCCTTCCCCTCACCTCCCTGTCCTTGTTCTTTTTATGGTTCCCATTTAGGCACAGGAACACAGAAATCCATTGTCAACACACTCACATATAAGCTTGCATGTAAAGTGCAAAGTCCTCCCTCATGCCAGTCCAGTACATAGCCTAGTTGTATGGGGCGACATGAAGGAAAGGCTGAAAGGCTGACCTCACTCGAAGCATAGCAGGACTGAGGTCACTCAAAGCAGACTGTCTGCGTTTTTGCAAGATCTTGGTCTCAGCCACTATAGACTACTTTCTGTCTGTAAAAGTGTAATATACTGTAAAAGTGCCAGTGTAGGCCACGGAAGTATACACTATCTGGAGGTTTGTTGTCAATTGCTATGAAAGATTGTGTCAATGGCTCGATGCAGCTTTTGTCACCTTTCATCTCTGTAAATGTGAAGTCTCTCACACCTCAGCTGATGTTTTTCATCACAAAGTCGAAATAGAATGCCTGGAATTGTTTTCACTCAATGTGATGATTCTTTTCTCAGGTTAATGATCTTCCACCAGTCCACATGTACCCTATGGGTGCATCCCCATTGGTGGGATGGTGGGGGTGGGTGGGTCTTGTTCCGTAGTTCCCTAGACTCTCAGCACTCCTCCCCACAGTCGGGTGGTGTGACCGCTGATAGGAGACCTTTCAAAGAAGCAGGAAAAACTGGCAGCACCTGTTTTTGTCCCAGTTCTTTTCCTCTCTCTCTCCTCTCTGAGTCTTATTTAAACCCAGTGTGATGTCATCTCACAATGGCAGCTACGGATTTCATGTTAAATATTTAAACAGCCAAGTGAAAGGGAATGTTTCCTTTTCTTAAAAGAGAGGCTTTTCTTGACCGCTTTCTTTTGTCAAAAGTAAGTGGGTTTGCTGTTGCTAGTGAGGGCATTCTCGGCCAGGCGGTCGCCCACGCTCACAAAACACTTATGTGCTGCATAGTTATTTATGTGCAGTGGATTGATTGAGTTTGCCTGATGTGGAGCGCTGTGCTCAGGGTGTGATTAAGTTTACACTGGGTGGCTGTTATTCTCTGGAGCTGTAAAAAGAGAGGTTGTCCTGATACTGCAAAGCACATGTCTCAGGGTTTAATCTAATAGAATCGTGACTCAGCAACAAGGCATTGCATCTGTACCCCAAATGGGTGTGGCCACTATGCATGTGTGTATGTGTGTGTGTGAGTGAGAGAAAGAGTGAGAAAGTGAAAGGGACAGAGAGGTGGAGAGTGTGAGTAAGCAAGTAAGAGAAGGAGGGAGAGAAATAGCGATAGCTCACACCCTGCTCTAAACTAACCCATACAGAGTCACCACTAAAACGTTGATTAGCAATCTTTATTTAATCATGAACAAAATGGCCAGATAAACAATGGCCTGTTTGTATTGTTTTTTCCCCTCTAGAGCCCTCTCCGTGTCCTTTCATTGTCCTACGCCTGTGTTCAAAAAGCCGCACTCTAAAGAACAAAAAGTTACCCCATTTCATGTTTGCGCAATGGCAGGGGGGGGCACATTTAATGTCATTAGAATGTGCTTCTAGCATGGTTCCGGAGTCATCTCTGCCATCAGGCCCTTCTAGAACAGTCAGCACTAATGGCCTCCAATTGCATTGGTCTCAATTCGAGGTCATTTCGTCATCAAGTGGTGTTCTGCGTGGTTTAGGGTAATAGAATTTAATGGTGTTTGATGGGGGTTTCTGAGTATGTGGTTGAGAGGCTAACCAAGGTGAGTTCACTGAAAGCAAATGGTAAACGTCCATCTAGAAGAGCCTCATGGCTTCGTTTTGCATGGAGAATGAAATAGGTTCCTTCTATTAGGAGATTTACTATTTACTTTAAGTGAATTTACCAAAGTTAGCCACTCAACCACATACTCAGAAACCCTCTTTGCCTTCCAAGAAGACCTCCTCTCTTAACACTTCTAACAACTTAACACACCTAACGTGGACTTACCATGCACTTCCCTCTCTTCCCTCCTCCTCTTCCTCCTTCTAACACCTTCTCCTCCTACCACTCTTTAACTAGCACCACTGATAATGTCGGCATCTTATCCTCTAGTACTAGTTTTGACTGATGCAGTAGTAATTCCTAGCTATGGTCTGCTCTGTGCTGTAGCTTGAATGCTATTCTCCTTCTGTAAGTCGCTTTGGATAAAAGCGTGTGCTAAATTAATAAATGTAAATAAGGAGTGGAGTAAGGAGTGAGACACTGACTTAGCTAAGCTGTGTGACAGGGGCCTCACCACATCATCTGTAACCATCAGTGGTGGAGTTATCACTTCTTTATTTTGTTCTAGCTGTTGCGGGCCTTGTTCTGCTTCCTCTATCTGCAGGCAACTTTTGAGGAACCTGCTGCCACCTCTTTTTGCACTGTGTTCTTTTACGGGCCGGGGGAGAACTAGCATTTCATCTGTTGCATTGTGCCAACCATCAACCACCAAGCCACTAAACGTTTCAGCAGTCCCACATCAAAGCTGACTTACTTTAACAAAGCCCCCACCACGTTCCCCTTTCATGTGGAGCGTAGAGATGAAAGGAGAACGGCAACATGGCAGACCGGTGTCAGAGATGCACTAACCAGAAGCACTTGATTCCCACCCTGTAATCAAAATGGAAACTTTTTGTGTGGTGTTAGCAAATTAGGTCCACTATTGACCACTGTGAGATCAATTGAGGCTTTTCAATACCTGTGTGCGCGTGCGTGCGTGCGTGCGTCTGTGCATGCGTCTGTGTGTGTGATTGTGTGTGTGTGTGTCCCAGACTGCTGGTCTTTTCCACTGCATAATACATGATCACACAATCTGCTCTGCCTCCTCCATCATTTACAAGACATTAATAATGGACATCGGCCCACCTGCCCCTTCCTCTCCGGGAAACTGTAAGACAATCTGTATGGTCAAGTCCTGTTCAATCTCACACTCTAGATATGCTAATTTCTCAGCATCCTCTATGGTTATATTGTTTCACAGTGATCTGCTTTATGAGGAGTGAGTAATTTCGGCTTTATCTGGCTGTTTACTGCCTACATGCACTCACTGTAATATCCCGCCTGTTAACCAAGGGTTTAAGGTTTTGGATTAAGTATGAGAAGTACGATCATTGGTCTTTTGGGCACCTTGTGGGCACTCCACCCACCTCCGAGTGGTTTCATACATGCCACCGACACTTGTAGCCACATAGTAATGTAGTTTTTTAGTGACATAATAAAGTAAAGTTTAATAAACTGCGGTTATTAAGCAGATGTGGTCAATACACAGTTTTGTTGTGTTTTCATTGGCATGAAACACTTTAGATGTATCTAATAGACAGGAAATTACTGTAGTCATTGCTTGTGTCTATGACTTTTTTACTGAACAAGTGCATCTCTGATTCTTTCTGATCTCACTCCAGAAAGCTAACAGGTTCATTTGATCCTGATGTCAGTGAGCTATTGGGAACTATTGAAGTGTTGGATGGGGAGGCTTCAGTGACTGTGGCATGGATGCTTTGCGGGAAGATTGTATCCCATTTCCATCATGCCTCAAAGCTTCCTCTGTCTCGGTGACCAGCTTTTGTCGTCAGCCTCCACCATTTAGCTTTGTCTAGCCTCCTTCCGCTTGAACCGTGGTGCTAGCAAAAAGCCAGTTTCTCATTGGCTGGTTTTGAGAAACAGCTATTGCACAAACATGGATAGTGTTGTTGTGCTACTGTTGTAATTATGTTGTCATGAAGTCATGGGCTGTTTACAGTTTCGGCAGTTGGTTCTTATTGTTATCAGTTCCGGGAAATGATGTCTATGTCATCTCCTCTGTGCTGTGCGTCCTTGGTGTCCTTTCCTCGGCCAGGCCCTCTGCCCCTTCACCTGCACCGCTTGGTCCACGCCTAGGCCAGCGTCCACTTGGCTACTCTCAGACTCTGCCCACAGGTTAATGTGTAACAAGTCAAACGCTGTTCATAGAGTCAGCTGAGTAATGGGCGCTTCTTTCTTTTGTTTGTTCTCTTGTTCTTTCCTCCCTTCCTTTCCACTGTTATTTATGAGTTCATATGCGCTTTGTGTATATATATGTGCTCCATAAAAGTGGCCCATAAAAATCTCTGAAGGCCATTATGGATTATCACATAACAACTCTCCCCAGCGGTTACTAAGAGACTTCCTATTTCCTCTCTGACGGACTCTGTCTGTTGAAGTCAAAAGATCTGAGGAGACACTACTGGTGTCGGGTTTTGTTTGCACTGCCTCTTGCGGCAGGCCTCAGCCTTCATCGCTGGGTCAGTGCATGTCCAGGTGTACCCCAGTAGAACCATCCCCTCTCCCCACCCTCTTCACCCTCCTGACAACCCCAGAACAGGCTGCTGTATGCGGGCCAGAGGAGCTCAAGCCAGTGGTGGTTCTGGTCTGATATGATCTGGGTCAAGCTTATGCCCTTCTGAATTGTGTCATTTTGTGCAAGCATCCATCCATCTCCTGTGTGTGCGTGTGCGTGTGTACAGAAAATGTCTGTGTGTGTGTATATACACAGGAAAGGCGTGTGTGTGCGTGTGTACGTGTGTACAGGAAAGGTTTATAGTGTGTGTGTGTGTACACATGTACATGACAAGTCTATCAGGGTGTTTGGATTGTGTGTGTGTGTGTCGGGGTGTAAGGAGAGCCTTTGATTGACATCAGATGTAGAGCGTACCCTAGCTTCGTGCCGTGAGGCTGTGTGATCCCTCTGGAGTCTGGCTAGGACCTGCCTGTCCTGTCCTGTCCTGTCCTGTGCAAGAGCAGGGTCTGCTCAGGGTAGACACTCTGACTCACTCCACTGGATGGGCGGCGTCTGGGCTTCTCATAGTTGTGGTCTACATGAGAACAAAGACCGATTAGTAGTGTTTGGGTAACGTTTGTTACTCACTCAAATGAGACGAGCGTTTTTTTGTAGTTTTGTACAGAAACACACCACAGCACCAGCTGTGGAAAGCATTCCTGCTCTTGGAATAGTCGCCTAATAAAAATGAGTTAAAAAAAAAAATCAGTGCTTGCTTTATTAGTGGTAAAATCAATCATCTGTGAATCAATATCAATGATGTGCGAGGCCTACTTATGTAATACACACACACTAATATATATATATATATATGTCCACATACACACACAGTTCTTCCTCTGTGAAATTCAGCTGGAAAATAGCTCTTCTGTATGTAGGTTAAGTGGTTGGGGAAAGTAACTCAGCAGTCAATGGGCCAGCAGGGAAGGCCAGACTATGAGTGGAGTGGACCCCCAGAGAATTATCCTTGCCTGACCCGTGACACATTTAGGGATGTAACGATTACCGGTATAATGGTAAACCGCGATAAAAATGTTGACTATAACAATTACCGTTTTCATTTCAAATATCATGATTATCACGGTTGATTACCGCGGTGTGGAAACCGTGTGTTTAATCTTCCCAGCTTCATCCGAGCCTGCTTTTGACATACAGTAGGCCTGGTACAATGGAACAAAACTGGTACCCTACTGATTCTGTTGTTTAATTGATGGTTTTAACTACGATTCGGATTAGGCTACACCTGATTTTAAAAGGCGGAACTTTTCCACCGCAAAATGTGTACTGTATCATGTAGCCACTCTGCGTCTTTATTTTCGCGTCCACATTAAATCCATTCCACTCACGTTATCAGGAGAATACAGTAGCCTAAAGTTTTATTTTGAACGCTCACTTTGGTTTCACTCATTGCATCCAAATAATAGAATTAGCAAACTTCAAGTTATGGTAGGATAAGTTAAGCTATAAGCACATAGCCAATTAAACATGAAGAAAAAAGTGTATGGGACACTTTTTGAAACTATTTCAGCTTGTGTAAGCCGTTACATCCCTAGACACATTTAAACAGATCCCAATGCACAGGCTAGTTTACAGGAAAATGTTCTCACCATGGGCACAGACACTGTGCATGCTCAACCTAGATATGGTCACTCATTTCTTTCTTTTTTTGCTCTCTCTCTTTTTAGGGACTTTCTTCCTCGTGGATCCGGCATCGTCACTCGCAGGCCCCTTGTTTTGCAGCTGGTCAACAATAAAGCAGGTGAGTGGAATCTGCCAGACCAGACTAGATTAATATGATCCACGATTGAATGAATCCCATCCATATACAGTACATTTTTTACCTGTTTGGCACAAACTGTCTAATCCTTATGTGTGTGACTGTCTACAGAGTATGCCGAGTTCTTGCACTGTAAGGGTAGAAAGTTTGTGGACTTTGAGGAGGTGCGGTCGGAGATTGAGGCGGAGACGGACCGCATCACAGGCTCCAACAAGGGCATCTCTCCCATCCCCATCAACCTCAAAGTCTTCTCTCCTAATGGTAAACTTAACGTGTTCGCACGCACACACATGCACGTATAGATACAGCGGGGAAAATAAGTATTGAACACGTCAACATTTTTTTTCAGTAAGTATACTTCCAGTGAGGCTATTTGCATGAAATTTTCACCAGACATTAGTATTAACTCAGATAATCCACCCATATAAAAAAAATCCAAACATTAAAGTCCATAGGTCGAGTTATGTGCAATAAAGTGGAAGACACAGGAAAAAAGTATTGAACACGCCTGCTGAAATTTCTTAAATACTTTGTGGAAAAGCCTTTATTCGTAATGACCGCTTCAAGGCATTTCCTGTATGATGAAGATTTCAGGGGTCCCTCTTGTGAATCCTGATCTTTAGTTAACTTCCAAAACTGTTCAATTGAATTGAAGTCAGGGCCTTGCTTTCCTTTCTCTGAAACCAATTGAGAGTTTCCTTTGCTGAATGGTTTGGATCATTGTCCTGCTGGAAGGTCTAGCCATGTCTCATCCTCATCATCCTGGTGGATGTAAAGATTCTCCCAAAACAAAATGACTCCATTCATCATTCCTTCAACTGTATGAAGTCTGCTAGTACCATGAGATGAAAAACAGCCCACACCATGATGCCACCACCTCCAAACCTCACTGTTGGTAGGGTATTTTTAGGGTGATGCACAGTTCTCCTCCAAATATGGTGTGTAGTATGACATCCAAAAAGTTACATTTTTAACCAGAATACATTCTCTCAGTATTTCATAGGATTGTTCAAATGTTGTGTAGCAAACTTTCAACGAGCTTCGACATGTTTTTCTTCAGCAATAGAATCATGCTTGATGAGCGTGCATAGAGGCCATGGCGGTGGAGTGCATTACCTATGATTTTCTCTGTAACAATTGTACCTGCTGCCTCCAAATCTTTCTGGAGCTTTCTCAGAGTGGTCCTTGGCTCTTGGGCTACTCTTCTGACTATCCTTCATGAAAGGAGATCCTGTGCATGGCCAGTTGATGATGTAGTGATGTTCCTTCCACTTGCAAATAATGGCTCCAATACTGCTTGCTGGATGATTCTGAAGTTTTGAAGTGCATCTGTAACCAGTTCCATTAATATGTTTGGCAACAATAAGGTTGCAAAGATCTTGGGAGAGCTCTTTGCTTTTACCCATCATGAAATGTTACTTGTGTGACACCTTGCTAACAAAAAACCTTTTTATAGCCCACCAGTATGTACTAACCCAGCTTATATCAATTTGCACAGATAGGAGGGATAATTTCTCTAACTATTTATAGATTCCAGTTTGTTCTTTGCCATTCCTTGCGTTTGTGTACTGCTTTTTCTTAGCGTGTTCAATACTTTTTCCCTGTGCCATTCCACTTTTTTACTCATAACACTACTTTTACATAATTTGA
The DNA here is from genome assembly GCF_017589495.1 of Alosa alosa. Classification (NCBI taxonomy): domain Eukaryota; kingdom Metazoa; phylum Chordata; class Actinopteri; order Clupeiformes; family Clupeidae; genus Alosa; species Alosa alosa. The sequence goes on from NC_063194.1 coordinate 2,307,575, forward strand.
CATAATTTCACTGCATTTCTTACTTCCAGTAACGATATGCATGTGACAATAAACTTCCTTGTATCCTTTTAGACATTAATGTTTGGATTTTTATATATGTGTGGATTACCTAAGTTAATACTAATGTCCGGTGAACATTTCATGCGAATAGCCTCACTGGAAGTATACTTACTGAAAAAAATGTTGACGTGTTCAATACTTATTTTCCCCGCTGTATACCCTGTACACACTCTCTCTATTTCTCTGTCTCTCGCGCAGGTGCACACGTACATTTACAGGTATTCATCTGGACGCGTTTATCCAAAGTGACTTACATCAAAAGAATAACATTTCAGCTACAGAGCTACAGCTACAGCAATAGAATTTAAGCTACAGTGCAGAGGAGACTATATTTAAGCTACATTTAAGCTACAGTGCAGAGGAGCCTGTATTTAAGCTACATTTAAGCTACAGTGCAGAGGAGACTATAGCTAGGAATTACACAAACATGCAGACAAGTACAACCTCCCACACTACCGACACTCTCACTCGCACACACAAACTGTCCAAACAGCGCACCTGAGAGTGTTTCCCCAGGTGCCTTTGTCTTAGTGTAAACATAGACACCTGTGCTGAAGTGTGTGCGTGCGTGTGTGTGTGTGTGCTTGCGTGCTTGCTCTCTGTGTACACACACCAAAAATGTACACATGCACAGGCTTGAGTCGAGGCACTGGCCTATGCTTACACAGAAATAAGCACTTAGTGATGGCCGCTTCATTAGAAATGTCTCATGCTTCTTCTCTCTTTCTTACACTTTCCTTCTCTCTCTCTCTCTCTCTCTCTCTCTCTCTCTCTCTCTCTCTCTCTCTCTCTCTCTCTCAGTTTTGAATCTGACCCTAATTGACCTCCCGGGGATGACGAAGGTTGCAGTGGGAGACCAGCCTGTGGACATTGAATTCCAGATCAGGGAAATGCTGATGCAGTTCATCACCAAGGAGAGCTGCCTCATCCTGGCCGTCACGCCCGCCAACCAGGACCTGGCCAACTCGGACGCACTCAAGATAGCCAAGGAGGTGGACCCACAGGGTAGGACCCCGTAGGGAGAGGGACGAGGCTGCCGCCAGCCAGTCCCCACACGCCTGCCAATTAGTTAGATAGCTGTCATGAGTACATGTACAAAAGCACTCATTACGAAAGAAATGTCTTTACCCAAACTAAGATATCATGGAATCTGCTCTTGCATGTCTCGTGCGGAGCACATGGTGTTTGAAAGGCGTTGGCAAAATTGAAAATTGATCCAATAAATACAGCATGCTGTGTAAATGGTCTATAGGGCTGTAACTAACAATCATTTTCAGAGTTGATTAATCTGACGATTATCTTAATAGTAAGGTGCAATATCATCAGAGATATTTTAATATTATACCAAAGTGCAGTATTATCATACAGAAAGGATCAAGTTATTTTCTCTAACTTTTTCAGCAGTGTAATGCCAAATGATTTGCGAGCCCTGTTGGTTTGTAAGGACAGCACCCTATACATTCTGCCTGATGGCAGCACCTCATATGCCTGGAATGACACAAATCGATTATCGAAATAGTTAGCAATTAATTTAAAAGTCAACAACTAATCGATTAATCATTGTAGTGTAGAGATAATACACATACTTACATTCACACATGTAAATAAATACATTACTAATACTATACCAGGTATATATTTTGTATGCTTAATGAGTGTGCACTCATTTCTACTAACACTCCTTATGTTGATCCTGTCTGCTGTGTATATTTTGAGCACTGGACAAAAGTCTTAATATACATTATGATTGCTACTGTATGTATATTCACACAGGCAAATGTTGTGCTTATGATAGTAAATGCATCTTGTATGTACTGGATGTGATGCAGATGACAATCCTAGCAAGTGCATAGTCATTTCCACCATAAGTGTGTCCAGTTGTGGGAGGGATGAGGAGTGAGAGCTGATTGTATTGACCTGTTCCCCAGGGCTTCGCACTATTGGCGTCATTACCAAACTGGATCTGATGGACGAAGGGACAGACGCCAGAGATATCCTGGAAAACAAACTGCTGCCTCTGCGCAGGGGTATGGACACTCCCTCACACGCTCACACACACACACACACACACACACACATGTTTATGCATACACACACACACACACACACACACCTATGTGCCCACACACCCAGAGACGGCATAGTTCTGCCCAAAACTCACCCTGTGTATGTTTGTGTGTGTGTGTGTGTTTGCATGCCACAGGCTACATTGGGGTGGTGAACCGCAGTCAGAAGGACATTGATGGTAGAAAGGACATCAAAGTTGCACTGGCGGCTGAGAGGAAGTTCTTCCTGTCGCACCCGAGCTACAGACACATGGCTGAGCGCATGGGCACCCCACACCTGCAGAAGACCCTCAACCAGGTGTGCTGCCTCCTGCTGGATTCATACTCAGTCCACAGGAGGAGGAGGCTTTTTATAGTCTTTTGTCCACCAACACTAAAATATTAGCCATTTGTTTTTTTTAGCACAACGGATCAAAATTAGCATGCACAGCTAACTCTGGTTTATTTACAGCATTTTGCCTGTCAATCAATGAGCATTGTCCCTATCAAATAAACAAATTAAATAAATTAAGATAAAATGACTTGTCTCCACCAGCAATTGACCAACCACATCCGTGACACGCTGCCTGGCCTACGTAGCAAGCTGCAGTCTCAGCTCCTCTCCCTAGAGAAGGAGGTGGAGGAGTTCAAGAACTTCAGGCCGGACGACCCCACCCGCAAGACTAAGGCTCTCCTCCAGTGAGTAGACTACGCCCTGAAATGGACGCTGCCATTAATCTTATTGATCCAATCAATTTCAGTATTGACTTCCAATGATTATAAAAAACAACATAATCAAAATATAATGATCATTTTGCTGTATTCCATTTTGTAATAATGCTTTCATTTTGTCTTGAGTTACTGTATATCCAACGCACCCCTTGAGTTTACAGTGGTAACTGTTGTGTACGTGATCTTTTTTTGCCTTTAGTTTGTATTTGTTTTAAAGTTGAATTATATTTATTATATAGAATAATAGCATAATATACTATATCTACTGTGATCTTTTTCAAGTTTAAAAAATGGATGAAATCATTAAATAGTGCTAAATAAGCGGGATCTCAATATGGAACAAAATAATCAGGCCTGATTTTCTCCATGATTGAACTAGTGTGACTGAGGGAGGGGAGCTACTTGTTCCTGAGGGTTTTTTTTCTCAGAAGTCACATGATGTAGTTCTGAGGAGGTCTTCGGACTGGGAGGTGTGTTTGGCGAGTAAGGGCATCTCGGGGGTTGAAGGCGTGCCATATATATCACAACATAGTTGAACATCACCTGGACTCTCATGGAGCGCCATTCGACCTTGCCGTTGCAGGATGGTGCAGCAGTTCGGAGTGGACTTTGAGAAGCGTATTGAGGGCTCCGGGGACCAGGTGGACACTAAGGAGCTATCGGGGGGAGCCAAGATCAACCGCATCTTTCACGAGCGCTTCCCCTTTGAGCTGGTCAAGGTAATGCGTCCATCTTACCCTCTGGATTGGTTAAGGACCAGATTGGCGTGCGTGTGCGTGTGTGTGTCAGGGAACGTTATCATCAGGCTTGGAATTTCACCATTCTGGGGGCAAGGCCACTTGGCCTTCAGTTGGGCATATTTGGTGGGGGGCACAAAGGCCACATGTCAGGGCACCAAGGCCAAAGTTAACTATACAGTAGTAGGCTATAAAAAAATTATCAAAGTTTTATTTAGCCTATTCACTGCAGTAGACCTGCATCATTGTATGAAACATTACAAAAACATGAAACATGACATTACATATAACTGTAAATCATCTGATAAAAACAGATATCTAGGCTATATATAAAATGTATTTTATATTTGGCCTGCTATGAAATCATGTATTGAACAATTTAAATTTAAGCACAGCTCAGCTTTAAGAAACTCAAATAGTCTAGATGCATGCTTAGCATTTTGTGATCATTAAGGCTACTTTCACAAACTCTTAGTCAGTTGTCCTGATTTACCAATATCTAGGCGAAATTTGTAACATTTATTTTGTATTTGGCCCGTTATGAAATCATGTGGAACAATTTAAACACATTGTAAAACTTAAAGCCCAAATTTGGAGACATCCATGCATGTCGAAATTTACTGCAAATTCAAAACTGGATTACTCTGGAACGTGTAACTGTACAGGGGACTGCTTTACACTTTTGTGTTCGGTAAGGTCTGCTGTTTATTCTGATATGTGGTTTGTCATGTGTTAAAAGAAGGGTTTGTGAAGTATTCTACCGAGATGAATGGGTAGGGAGATCATGGATATAAAACCTTCAGTAGAATGTATTATTAAATTAAATTATATTATTTACTTTTCTCGCGAACCGCTCAACACAGCAATTATCGGCTAACATCGTTTAAAAGCTGAGAAAAAGCTCTTTCATGTGATACTTGTGATGTCTGTGTGATGAATAGGCTGGTTCGCGAAAGTAGTTCAACTGAGAAGAATGGGTGAATTTGGGCCTTTCTTGCTGTCACTTTCTCTACCGCGTAAAGACTAAATTAATTTGCTTGTGAATACTAAGATTATTTTGACAGGCCACAGGCTAAATAAAAATCGCTATTAGTAGGACACAAAGCAGAATATTGAAAGAAGGGCACCAAGGCCACCGTGGCCTGTAAACCCATGATTTTCAAAGGGGCTTCCACGGCCAAAGCAAGGCTACGACGTACACGGCCGCCGGGTAGCATATGAAATTCCTACCCTGGTTATCATGATTGGGGGCAAAGTCGTGGAATATCAAGGAATTTTGTTGTAGCAGTTTAAAAATTACTTGCCAAAATACATATATAAATAAACATGTATACCAATACAAATATTTCCACTCACAATTGGTGTATATCTGGTCATTAGCTTTACTGCTTGCTTGAGTTGTTGTGGTTAGCCCAACTTTGGTTATTCAATGCTCATGTATTTCTCTTCTGCTCTAAAAAAAAGTCCAAGATACTTGAGCACTAGGACGCGGCTGCTCTGAAATCTTTGGTCTGTATATTGTACCATTCATTATGAGTCATGGAAATTCAGTTTTTTTTGTTAGGGAAAAGTCATGGAATTTTACATTTGACTTAGAGTGGGAACCCTGTGTTTTCTGCGTGTGTGTGTGTGTGTGTGTGTGTGTGTGTGTGTGTGTGTGTGTGTGTGTGTGTGTGTGTGTGGTTTCTCTGAGACCATGACTCACGCCGTGTCCTTTCCGTTCCCCTTCTCAGATTGTGTTTGACGAGAAGGAACTGAGGAAGGAGATCAGCCACGCCATCAAGAACGTCCACGGCGTCAGGCAAGTCTGGCCAGAGCCCAGCTCCCCGTCTCCCCCTCTAACTTAACGCCCAGCGCAGCAAAGAGGAGGGACACCCGTAGAGAGGCACACTCATCCTTTCATCATGCCATCACTGCGCTCACCCCCCCCCCCCCCCCCCCCCTCTGTTCCCTCTGCCCCCCCCTGGACATGCTGGACATGCCATTGATATGTCTTAGAACCCTCTGTCCCCATCGTTCAGTCTCTGGATATGTTTAGAGTAGTGCTTTTATGTGGAGATCTTAACATGTGTATTCCCTTCTCCCCCATCACGCCCTCTCTCTCTCTCTCTCTCTTGCTCTCTATCTTGCTCTCTATCTTGCTCTCTATCTTGCTCATTTTGCCACCTGACTGTTTTTCTTACTTATTTCTGTCTCTCCCAACACACTCTCTTTTTTCTTTCTTTCTTTCTCTCTCACTCACTCTCTCCTCTCCCTCTCTCACTCTCTCTCTCCTCTCCCTCTCTCTCTCTCTCGCTCGTTTGCTGGTTTCCTTCTTACCTCTTCCTCTCTCTCCCAACACAACTGTGCAAACCTCTCCCCATGTGTACATGTGTTTGGAATGTGTCCTCATCTATTTTAACGAAACGCTATCAAATTGCTTGTCTCTCTTTCTCTCTTCGTCTCTGCTTTGTCTGTCTGTCTGTCTGTCTCTCACTGGGTCCTCATGTCTTCTGTCTGCCTGTCACTCTGCCTCTGTCTCCCTGTCTGGCTTGTCTGTCTGTCTGTCTGTCTTTCCGTCTGTCTGTCTGTCTCCTCTTGTGCGTTCTCAGAACGGGCCTGTTCACTCCAGACCTGGCGTTCGAAGCCATCGTGAAAAAGCAGATCGTTAAGGTGAAAGAGCCCTGTGTCAAATGTATCGATCTGGTCATTCAGGAGCTCATCAACACAGTCAGGGATTGCACCGGCAAGGTACAGCAGGGGGCGGTGGTCTGCCAATCCACCCCCCCCCCCACCCCCTATGCCTGGCCACAGGGAGCCTCCAACCAGTCTGTGAGGGGTGATTCACACTGCCGTGAAGTCCACCATAGTAGTGTTTAGTCTGGGAGAGAGTTAAGGGTAGATGATCTGGGATGGAGATGGTGTGTGTGGGGGGGGGTTATGGGTGTGTATGTGTGTGTGGGGGGTGGGGGGCGATTAAGGGTGGGTAAGGTTGGCATGTGTGGGTGACTGTGGCAGTGTGATCCCCCTCTCCCAGGCTCTGCGGGCTCCTCTGCTTGTCGTGGTGTGTTTGGGGTGTTGTGGCCGTCTCGTGGATGTGCAGGGATGAGGCTCAGGGACGCACGTCTCCCAATGCGTCTCAGCTGAACATCTCTGGGTGGCGGTTCAAGGGACAAGCTGCCGGAGAAACCTCACCACACATCTCTCCCTCACCACACATCTCTCCCGCACCACACATCTCTCCCGCACCACACATCTCTCCCTCTGCCTTGAAGCATACCTCTCGTCTTAGATTACTGGCAGCAGCCACTAGTGAGATTTGTCGGATGTGTTTCCAGGGAAGTGTTGTTTAGAGCGATATGGATGTGTGGTACCGGTGGTTTGTCCCACGTTTGAACCACTTTTTCTATTTAGTCTTGGTGTAGACTTTAGATAATTGACTAACCAAACTAAGTTTCTTCTTGTTTTTCTCTCCCTGTCTCTTGGCCCTCTCTCTTTCCCTTGTCCTCTTTGCCCTGTCCTCTTTCTCTTTCTCTCTCTCCCTCTCTCTCTCTGTTTCTTCTCTTTGTCCACCTCCTCTGGTGCCCTCTCTTGATTGTAACCCCTCCTACCTCATGGTGCCTCAGAACGGGGCTGTTCACCCCCGACCTGGCCTTCGAGGCCATCGTCAAAAAGCAGATCCGCAAACTGACCGCGCCCAGTCTGAAATGCGTGGACCTGGTGGTGTCTGAGCTCACCACGCTCGTCAGGAGGAGCGCAGAGAAGGTAACCGGCAGCGGGCCGGCGCCGGCCCGGCACAAACCAAGGCTGTGGAAGAAAGATCGCTGGAAAAGCAACAAGATCTTGCAGCCTTGGGGTGGATGCTATTCCCCCTGTACCCACCACCCCCATTTCTCCCGCAATCGCCTCCACCTTCCCCTCCTCTGTCAACACACTGCTCCCTCACACCAATCAGTAGAGGCATTCATGAAGGCTGTCATTGCCAGAGCCCTCTGTCACTCTCCATGATTGCGTTTCGCTTTCAGGCCTGGCGTGTGAATATATCCGCTCTCATAACCCCAATCCCCACCACAACCACCACCACCACCACCAGCGTGCCGCCAATCTCATGCAAATCGCTTTGCCAAATTGAGGAGCGTCCCTCATAATCTCTGCACCATCTCAGCGCTGCCATCTGGCTCCTGGCCTCTCAGAATGATTCTTTTATTTATTCATATCCAAATCCCCCAATCCCATCACCCCCCCCGCGCCTGTCTCGAAACAACATACACTCGGTTTGGTGGTAAAAGATTTCTCCTCCCAGCTCTGACCTCTAGCAGGTGGCTGACCTTCTTGTGTCTGTTCAGCTACAGGGAAATCGCAAAGGCCAAGGTCCAAGAGAAGCAGAACCGTGTTTACCACCTCAGGCTCTCTATGGAGCCCTCAGGTGTTACCATAGCAACAGGGTTAATGTGTGCTCCACATGGACGAAGGAGGAACTACACTTTCCTCTCTCGTCTTTTATTACCAAACTCTTCATGTTCTGTCCACTTTATTATTCCATTTCTCTCAATTTCTCTCAACTAACCTCTGAGCACAGAGAAAAAGTGATAGGAAGCACCATCGCCCACACATGACCATCTGCTCCATTCATTTTGAATTCCTTTTGGACCCCAATCAGTAGCATGAGCAGTCACGCACCTTTTAAAGCCTTGTGTTCCAAACCAACAGGAACATGCAAATCATTCCCTCATGTTGAGATGTGGTCATTCTCAGTGTAGTCATGTGGTCATCTGTGTGGTCATGGTGTATTCCTTGCTGCTTTGGAAAGTGTGTGTGTGTGTGTGTGTGTGTATATATAAGTGAGCACTGCTTTGTGTGAAAGAGTAAATCAATGTGTTTGGATTTAATCATCCACTCCACTTACCACCCCAGATTTTATCCTGTTAAAGTTCTCTTAGTTGTGTGTGCATGGATGATCACATGACGTGAGTTTGTGCGTGTGTGTGTGTGTGTGTGTGTGTGTGTGTGTGTGTGTGTGTGTGTGTGTGAATGTGCTGTTCATCTATGACCTATGATAAGTGTGAGTTGCGCTGCAGTGATGTGTGGTTGGCTCCACAGCTCGGCTCTTACCCCAGACTGCGAGAGGAGACTGAGAGGATTGTTACCACCCACGTCAGGGACCGAGAGAGCAAGACCAAGGACCAGGTGAGGCTGCGGCTCGTTTCAGAACACACCCAGGCCATTTCATACCATTTCACCAGCTCTATTCATTTGGCTATGCTGTTATGACAAATGACTCACAGAGACAGGAAGTCTTCCCTTTACTGTCATGTCATTTGAGAGGTGTGTTATGAGGATGCTCCAAATGTTTCAGTGTGTTAGATTGTGGTTCATGGTGTCACTCTCATGATGTCTGTCTGTCTGTCTGTCTGTCTTTCTTTCTTTCTTTCTTTCTTTCTCTCTCTCTCTCTCTCTTTCTCTCTGGTTGTAGGTTCTTCTGCTTATTGACATCGAGCTGTCATACATCAACACCAACCACGAGGACTTCATAGGCTTTGCTAAGTATGGATTTTCTCGGCACAGTCTTCTTCACCTTGGATTCCTAATCCTTCCATTTGCACCCAAAGCCTTTCCCTGATAGAAGTGTGTGTGTGTGTGTGTGTGAGAAAGAGAGCGAGTGAGTGTGTGTATGTGTCTGTCTGTGCGTCCGGGTGCATTAAGGAATGTCCTTTAACCTCCCGCTGCTTGTATTGAAATGTTCTGAGAAACTCACCTTGAGGATAAAGAGCTTAACATATGGAAGAGCCACAATGACCCAGCGTGGCATTGCTCTTGGAACTCTGAGGTCGTCCAGAATTCCATTCCACAAGCCTGACAATCATTTCAAGTGGTTTGTTTGGTTTGGGCTTGATTTGGTTTGACGTTTGGTTGTTTTGACAGACATATTCATTTAACACCCATTAGTGCTATCGCACCCCTCCTGCTGTGATGCTGGACGATGAACCGGGTTGGAGTTTTACTGTGGCTAATTCTGAGCCGCTTTGTGGTCAGCAGAGGCAGACGGTCCTAACGCTTGCACCAGGAGAACTCATTGCATGGTGTTCGTACCCCCATTGTTAGAGAGCGAAAGCTTTTGATGAGTTGCTGCACGAGGTTGCCCCACCCTAAAGGAGAGGTCTTCTGTTGAGTATGACACCTTGTTTCTGACTGGAGTGACACCGCTCTACATCGTCTAAGTGCCTGACTGGTTTCCCCTCTCCCCCCCCAAATGCACTCTGCATCCCCGGGTCAGCTTGCCTCTAGAGGGACATGAGCATGGGTGCAGTGTGTGTTGCTGGCGCAGTGTGTTTTTGTTTTTTTGTTTAACGGTTCTCGTGAACGTCACTTTCAGCCTTGACTTCCGAAGGCTGGACGACGGTGGCTCTCCAGGGTTCACCAACAACAGGTGCGCTCCCAGGTCCACCCCCCACCCCATACCCCCACACACCTGGGTTGCAGTGCCCTCCCCTCCTCACGCAGAACTTTACTTGGGTTCAGAGCAGCCATTCTTTCCCAAGTCACCCACCCAGCTTCTAGAGTCCCCTGACTCTTGATGGGTATAAGTTTAGACGCAGCTAAATGTACATTGTTGTTCTTAGACGTGCGTTTTAGACATTGATGAGGTAGTGGTGAGTATGAACATGCTTGTTGACCACTACCTTACCCCTGTCTCATCTTTCTGTCTTGTCTTTCTGTCTTGTCTTTCTGTCTGTCTGTCTGTATCTGGTTTGAAACGTGTCTCTCTCTCAACAGCGCACAGCAGAGGAACACCCATGCAAACAAGAAGAGGGCCATTCCTAACCAGGTACGGGCTTCCTGTCTCGTCACTCTGACCCCAAATGACTCCCCTCAGAAGTCCTCATCATAAGCAGTCAGATTCTGACCTCTCCCCTTAATAATGACCCCCCCACCACATCTATAACCTCTCCTTCTGATTCCAAGAAATCAACAGTACTGATCACATACTAGAATTTCCTGAAGACCTCCAGTTGAATGCCCAAACTACCACTCTGTGAATGTTATATTTTGGTTGCATATCCTGTGTCTTCCTGTTTCCTGATCAATATGATGACTGTACCTGTATGTGGTGGAATCTGTCAAATGTCCCAGCTCACCCTGCACAGCCACCCAGTCTCGCTGTTCCAGAATGCTCCATATCTCAGCGAGCAACTCTGAACCCAGAGAGTCTCCCTAATTCCATTTTAGGGTGGGCAAAGTAATCAGTACATACCTCCCCTCCTACCCCTGCTGCCCTCCCTTCCCTCTTTGCATTTAAGGAATGAAGCATCTCCTAACTAGCACTGCTTGTGTTAATTGTTTGTTTGCACCTGGACACTCAACAGGCATGATTCTCTGCAGCACGGAAAACAAATAATCACAGTGTTATTGTTTTTCCACTCTTTGTCATGTTGTTTGTCATGTTCTAATGAACGTATGCTGTTGTTTGCTATAATTCAGAATATGCATGGACGCGGTTGCCATTAATGAAGTTGCCAATTGTATTGAACTGGTTTGTTCAACTTCAAGTGAATCTAATCTAATTGCACGTAACTATTCTCTCTTTCTCTCTGTCTCTTTCTGTCCCTCTGTCATTCTCCATCTCCATCTCTTTTACTCACCCAATCGGGTTCTCTCCATCATCTGTCTTCTCTTTCACATCCTTCTTGTTCCCTCCATCATACTTTTCCTTGTCTTTCTCCATCCTTACCTCTCTCTCTCTCTCTCTCTCTCTCTCTCTCTCTGTCATTCTGCATTTTCTTTTTACTGTAATCTGCTCTGCCATCCCTCCCCCTACCTCTGACCCCCTCCCCCCACCGCACTGCAGGGTGAAATATTGGTAAGTACCCCACAAACCCCATACCTCTACACCCAGTTAGAGTTGACCAGTAGGGGGCGCCCCTCGCAGGAGAGCCGAGGCCATAACAAGGTAGCCGTCTGGTGTTCCTCGAGGAGACCAATGCTGGGGTCCTGGTCCCTCTCCCACCTCCCTCCCCCATGGGAGAGGCGCTAGGAGAGGCCACTAGGCTGATGAGGTGTTTCTCTCTCCCACAGCAAGGTGGCTTCGGTGAGGCCGAAACGGAAAAGGTACAACCGCCCCGGTGGTACTAAAAGATCAAACGCAGACAAATGTCAATCCGCTAACATATCGATATATTATTTTTATGGTCTCACTGTCACCAGTAATCGGTGACGTTGTAAATTTCCAACCCACTGTATGTGCGCCCAATAATCGGTGTGCACATTAACAAACACAAGTAATTTATGTAATTGTGCACATTGTAAACATCTGCACCATCACTAACAGAGCAAGTGTCCGCTTCTCACTGCATGCTCATTGGCTACCAGGACATGGGTATTATGTGTGGAGCTGTGGTTTGTGTGTGGAAGCGCCCAAGGCCTCGGCGCTCCTGTGGCAATGGCAGCCCCCCTCTGCGACTCTCGACTGCGGTGTGGGGGAAACCGAGTTTGCCTTGGGGAGACTCGGCTGTAGCATCGCCGCCGCGAATGGAGTGGGAGGGAGGGAAAGGGGATGAACCAATGAGGTGCTATAGACTCACTCGCATATGATCCAATCAGACACTCTGAACTGAAGTCATTACTACACTTGCTCGCACATGAACCAATCAGATGCTGCAAACAGAAGTCATTATGACACACGCTTACACATGGACCAGTCAGAAGCTGCAAACAGAGGTCATCACTACAGTCACTCACACATGAACCAATCAGATGCTACAAACAGAGGTCATCACTACAGTCACTCACACATGAACCAATCAGATGCTGCAAACAGAAGTCATTACTACAAACACTCAATCTTGTATTTATAGAAGTGTCATGTCTGTGTTGGTTTGTGGTCTTGGAGACATTTCCTTTCTTCACACCCACATATCTTCATTCCTCAATCACATGGTTTCATTTTAAATTTACTATTGATGTGACATTTCTGATCCTTATTTTATTGAGGGTTCTAACCATCCAAAGGAATAGATAATCCCAAAAATGAAAATTCTCTCATTGCATGCTCAATCTCACGCCAGCAGAACTCCATATTTAAGTTTCTTTTTCTGTGGAACACAAGACGAGTTAGACCAGACTATGTTACCATGCTACTACAGAGTGGAAGTGAAGTGAATGTATTTAATTCCTCCGGGTCATATTCTGACACTTCTGGTCGTATCTCATTTTGTGGTGCACTGAACAACAAACTCCTGGCATGTGAAATTGAGAATATTTCATTTTTTTTTCCCCCGGGTAAATAAGGGCTATAAGTGTGGGCTGTGGAGTGTGTGTGGGTGTGTGGGAGACCGAGACAAAGGTGAGAACACAGGAGATAGGTGCCGATTCCTTCAAATTAATGCTGCGGCCTAATTATCAGCCAAGGAAATCAGACGCAGACAGTCATTGCCCTTTTGGGATGGGTGGGCCCCTCTGAAAATCTCATTAAACCCTCCAATTATAGTCTTTCTCTTTCACCCGCTTGAATATCTGAAGGTAATTGAACTGACAGATCAGATCTTCTGAACAGTGATTTGAGTTTACTGAGTAGTGACTTACAAACGGAATTGTCAAGTGGCTGTTAGACTACAAGACTTTGATGGAAAAATGTTTTTTTTGAGCATGTTTTTCTTCATTGAGTGTCAATTAGTAATTAGAATTTTGACTTTTGTGTTTAACTTTAGACATGTTCTCTTTGGGTTGCCAAAGATGAATGGTTTTGATTTGAGTTCAACTATTGTCCTTACCCTTTCCTTACCCTGAGAATCAAGATGGAAGAGCTATAAGCGTTCAGCAAAATGTTAATACAAGATTAAAATGTTGAATAACTACACATGCTAGAAAAAGCCTCTATGTCAGTCAGAGTTGGCTGGTCCAACATGGCTGCCTTATTAAGCTGAATGAAGAAATGAATGGACTGTCTCCACAGTTTGGTTCTGTTCTTTCTTTGTTTGTCTCACTCTTTCTTTGTATAAACATTTCCTCTAACTATATTAAAACATACTCCTGTAGCACTAAATGGCGGTGTCCGACGCCAGGCACGGTTGGATAAGGGATGTGAAAGGCTGCTCCCCACCAAGGCAAACTAGATGTCTAGCTCCTCTGTCTTAACCCCTCTGATTGTTTCTGTTGGCCTGCTCCTCTCACACACTAATGAAGGTCTTACAGCCTCCCTCCAGTATGCTTGGCAGCGTCCGGGGGTTGGGGGAAGGAGGAGCAAGAGAGCACTGGCACACGTTTACAAAGAAAGCCTCTAACGTCACAACATGAATGTGGGAGACCACATCTGTGCAGTGGTTAACTTTTTCTTTTTTTTTCAATGTCATGGGGCCGCCATCTTGCATACCTGCATGAGATCCATGAGCCTCTGCAGTTTGATGGAAAACATTCCAAATTGGAAAACATTCCAGATTGGGAAACATTCTAGATTTCTCTACAGTGCTCTGTTGCCCGCCACTTCCCTTTCTCCCCTCTTTTCAGTGTGTCTGTGTGTGTGTCTGTGTGTGTGTCTGTGTGTGTGTCTGTGTGTGTGTGTGTCTGTGTGTCTCTTTCACACTCCTCTCAGACGCTTCTTTATCCCCTCATTCCCCTCTTCCTCTCTCCCTCAGTGAATCTCTTGTCCACACACTGTGTACGTACTGAGTGTACGTCAGTGTCCAGTTAACCCCACTAACCCAGCTTGTTTTTTGTCTAGCTCTGTTCCATAGGCTAGTGAGCCCTCTACTGACCCGTCAGTTTGACCCCTAACATACCACAGCTGACCTTTGAACTAACCTCTTCCAGCCATTTGGTCCAGATGGCATTCGCTTTACCCCATCCCACCAATGTGCGGTGAGGGTAGGGAGAGAGAAAAGAAAAGCCTCAGCCTCTCCTCTCTGCATCACTCCTCCCTCTCCCTCTCTCTCTTTCCCAGACACGATCTCTGTAGGCTTCTGGAAGTGTTCAGCACCCTTAACTATTTTAATGAGCTTGTGAGTGTTGTAGTTGGTCCTGTAAAGCCAACACAAAAGATCAGGTCTGCTCTTTTTTATGGTCTCCAATCATTTGCTTGGTATGTCTTTGAACCGTGGGCCAGCCTCACAACTCTGCTGTTTTGGTTGTTGTTGCTTTTGCTGTGAGTGCTGTGGACATCAAGAGGTATTTTTGACATTTTGTTTCATCTAGTGAATAAGGACCACATATAGACTCAATCTGGTTGGAGACTTTTATTTTGTTTGACTGAAGTAGTATTATAGCAGTGGTCATTGCTTGGTAAGTATTACTCCCTGGGTTCCCCGTTTGTCAGCCGGGGGGGAGATTGTCCTGTTGAAACTGAGGCTCATGAGTTTCTCTCGGTCCCTCCTGCACACCCCCCCACTCCCCCTGATCTTCCCCACAGGTGATCCGGAAAGGCTGGCTCACCATCAACATCAGCATCATGAAAGGAGGCTCCAAGGAATACTGGTTTGTCCTGACCGCAGAGTCGCTCTCCTGGTACAAAGACGAGGAGGTGAGCCTGCTCTCGGTTTTCTAACCACTCCTCCTTGTTTCTTCTCCCATATGAATAGCTGTCTTTCTCACTCGTCACTCTCTCACTTTCTCTGTTTCACTCGGCCCTCCTCTGCCTGTAAGTCTGAAATATCTCATCACATGACTAATCATATTGGTATCATTCAAGTTCGGTTCAACTTTATTTGCAGAGCCCAGAGCCTGAACTCCTAGAACAAGCACACATTAATAACAGATTTTAGATTTAAGATTTTTATTTTACACATCTGATCCAGCCGTAGACTTTGTTTCTCTGCAATCCTCTCTGAGTGATTTGAGAGCGAGCGGGAGAGTGTTTGTGTGTGTGTCCCAGCCCAGCCTAACCAATGTGCGGACTACTGTTCAGCCATAGAGTAATGAACAGGTAGTCTGAACACTGGGCAGGCGAGGGGGAGGGAGAGCCCAGGGGGTTTGGCAGGTTGGCCTGGCCTCTGGTCAGTGCCCTAGAGACGGCATAGAGAGGGGGGGAGAGAGTAAACACACTACGCAACCCAACACTGATAAAGTTACAACACACACACAAAATGAAAGGGTAGACAAATACACACACACACACACACACACACACACACACACACACACACACACACACATATATGCATACAGAAACACATTCTTATAGCTGCAGCGGCCAACGTGCAGCAAGAAAATTATGGAGAAATGACCTCATGCTAGGAAATGGAAAAGTCCCTTGCTCTGTGGTTACCACTCACGTCTGTCTTTCAGGAGGTCTGGAGCCTCCCTAAAATGCTTAAAGTGACTTGTGCACACAAAACGTGTGCACTAACCCAACATCTTTATAAAGTTTGACTGACTTATGACTTTCCCCAGTTGCGTTTGATGTCAACCACATGTGTTCCTTGTTAGATGCATTTTTTTTTTTCTACTCTTCATAAAAGAGAAGTGTTATGTAGCTTCCTTAATACCGCATATAATTTCTCGTCTAAATGTTTAAGATTCCATCATCTTAGTGTGCCAGTTGCATGTGTGTGCAGTGTAAAAACAGACTTTAACCCTTAAAGGTGTACCGTCACACCGGTGTGACGGGAATGTTGGAAAATGAACGTTAATTGAATTCAACATAGAATTGTAGAACCTTGAATTGTTGCGGAACGGAATCTAATGTTAGAATGTTCAAAAACCCACACAGTGTCCAGTGCACTTACCCCCAGTGTCCCGCCGAAGCTGTGTGGGCCAGCAAAGTCCATTTCCAGAGCAAAACCCCAGGAGCGCAACAGAAGAGTCCTCAACTGTACTGAGCAAAAAAAGTAATATATATATTTATATTAACGCTTCAAGCGAGAGTCTTTGCATAGCTTTTAGGACTGCTGCTTTTCGGTGCGCCTTTGCGAACAGTTCTCTTCTGAGAGAGTTGAGGGAGAGAAAGAGGGAGGACGGTCAGTGGTGGAAGCTAACTGACGTGGCAGGCGCGCTGAAACGTTCCAGCCGGGATCCGACTTTGGAATTTGCAGGAAATCGTACTGGGTTACTAGGGGGGGTTGGGATATGTGTGAGGGAGCTAGTGTGTGTGTGTGTGTGTGTGTGTGTGTGTGGTGTGAGTGTGTCTGTTTGGGGCGGCAGTGGGGGGGTGGTGGTGTTTCTGTGAGTGATGTAACTGCTGGGACTGGAGCTCTGTTCTCTGTGTTTGTGCGGACATAAATGCTTCCAGATGTTTCTTCTCAGCAGTGGAGGCGGCTGGCAGTGCCCCCACCCTGCAGCACAAGCATGCTCCTCCTCTCCTCATCCTCTTGTCTAGCACATCCATATGGTGGGCTACAGACAGACACCCTCCTCCTCCTCCTCCTCCTCCTCCTCCTCCTTCTTTCCCTTCTTCTTCTTCCCCCTCCATAAAAAAGTCACAGGAAATACAATTCTTACCCTGTGACTAGAGAAGCAGAAAGTGCTGACTCTGCTGATTTCTTTCTTTCTTTCTGTCTTTTTTTTATTTGAACATGTTTGGCTGTAGTAGTTTGTGGTTGTAGTCTCATGTGAATGTTCTCTGTGGGTTTTGGGGAAAATTTGCCAACTACTTTGGATCAAGCTCTGGGTCATTTGTCTTGTCTTCAGTGGAGAAAACCCTCTTATGAGTCTGTTTCAAAAGCTGAACACGACTGTTAACCCTACCTAACGTCTCTATGGAAATCCAAGCACGCACACTAAATAAAACCTGAATAACTTTTGGTGTTGCCAGACTTTATCTAGTCAACTCCATCTTTATAGCAACATGTAGCCACTATGGAAGCCCTTGGTTTGATTACATTTTCATCCGGGCTACAGGGCAGTCTAGGGGGAGTGGCTAAACGCACAATGGAAAGAAGAAGCTGTGATTTAAAAACCTGCCAAAATTACAGTGTCCTCTAACGTCTCGCTAGACTTTTTTTTTTTTTTTTTTTTTGATCAAAACCAGTTTCATAAGTTTCATGTCTTTAAGTCTGATTGAGAAATTCTTTTAAACCTGAGCGGAAAGGTTAATGCCTGTCCTCAGTGACAGTCGTGTCTGCTCCCTGCTGGGTTTGGCAGAGGTTTGATTGACACAGTAGATCCATTAAAACGGGTCCTGACAGCAGAGATCTTACAAGTACAGGCTATGATGTACTCCGCTTTCAGTGTTTTTCAGTTAGCGATGCACTTAAAGATGCACATTATTGTGTCATTCAGTACAAACCTCAAAAGAAATGTGAAATGTGTTCTAGACTAGACTAGTCCTCTTAAAGGTCAGTTTAGGTGACACATTGGAGCTCTAGGCTTTCATTGTCCAGCGCCAGAGACATATTGTCAAATAGAACAGCCATTAGTTTCTCTAACCACTTGGACATTAGCGTTACATCTCACCACAAAACGAAAGAAAACAGACAACACACAGTGACCAGGGTAGCACACAATAGAACTCGAACTCCAGTAGAGTATTTGTGCAGTTCTAATTTTTTTGATGTATGTCACAAGCTCCACGACACGCTAGCAAGCACAGATTTGGTCTCTAACATCATATGAAGAGATTGGTTCCAAAAACACTATATTTCCATTTTTAAAAACATTAAAAAGTCATGTCATTTACCATAATTGTGTATTTCAGGTAATATCAATACAATTGCAATTGTGTTGTTTTGAGTAAAGATAAATCAAACAACAATACCCTATCACAGTTCTACTGAAATTACTTGGAAAACAAAATGTAAAGAAATGATTTATGAAAATTCATTCAAATGGAGGATAAAGCCTTTTTGAACCGAACTCTTCATATATTGTTGCGTGACACTTGTCACCTGAACTATTAATGGGCCTTAAGTCTGAACCGTCAGTGGTTCTGGACCAGCACACTCAACCCTTCCTCTGTTCTGGACCAGCACACTCAACCCTTCCTCTGTTCTGGACCAGCACACTCAACCCTTCCTCTGTTCCTCTCTTCTTTCCTCCGCGTACAGGAGAAGGAGAAGAAGTACATGCTGCCTCTGGACAACCTGAAAATACGGGACGTGGAGAAAGGCTTCATGTCCACTAAGCACATTTTTGCTATCTTCAATACTGAGCAAAGGTCAGTCATGTGGGAGTGTTTGTGTGTGCGTGC
Source organism: Alosa alosa (assembly GCF_017589495.1). Classification (NCBI taxonomy): domain Eukaryota; kingdom Metazoa; phylum Chordata; class Actinopteri; order Clupeiformes; family Clupeidae; genus Alosa; species Alosa alosa. The sequence goes on from NC_063194.1 coordinate 2,326,240, forward strand.
GTGCAAGTGTGCATGTGGGTGTGTGTGAGTGAGTGAACCTGTGTGTCCAGGGCAGTGCCTTGCTAGGTTATACAGCACGTGCCACTGTGGTTCCGCGTAGAGACCTATTTCCACTGTTCTCCCAGGAACGTGTACAAGGACCTGCGCCAGGTCGAGCTGGCCTGCGACTCCCAGGAGGACGTGGACAGCTGGAAGGCCTCGTTCCTCAGGGCAGGCGTCTACCCAGAAAAGGATCAGGTGTGTGAATGACACACACACACACACACACACACACACACACACACACACACACACACACACACACTCACCTGAGACCTAGAGAAGGATCAGGTGCGTGTGTGAATGAAACATCCATAAATCCAAATCATGCAGGCAGTGGAACCACACACACACACACACACACACACACACACACACACACACACACACACACACACACACACACACCTGGGAGGAGGATCAGGTCACAGGTGTGTGTTTATGTTCATGCTCATCTACACATGGAGGAACTTGACATTAACAGATCAATCCTACAACCTCATCAATGTCAAAACTGTTCAAAGACAAGAGTGTGCTAAATGAAACATCCACAAATCCAAATCATCACACTCACACTCACACACAGACACTTTTCACAGTCTAAACCAATTTCATTCACTTGGCACTGGTGCAGTAGTCAGGCTATAAAAGCTCTCTGTGAAATTCCCAGAGTAAATCAGTTACTCAGTTTCCATTTTGGGTCAGTCTGGTTCCGAGTCCAGCTGTGTCCTGCTTTGCGTACCATTAGTCCAACTGTTAGAGCAACCTGCCCACAACAAACTTTTTTTTTTTTTTTTTTTTTTTTTTTTTTTTCAGAAAAAGTCGAGCACCTTGTGATAAAATTGTGCTGCTGTGAATGAAAGTGTCACCAGGCTTGGATGAAAATGTCTGATAAATGTTAAAATGCTTACATGTTAATAGCTTAAATGTTATTCTAGTTCTGTACGACGCTTTGGATAAAGGCGTCTGCCAAATGAATACATGTAATTGTAAACGGAAGCTGAAAAGGTGTAGGTATAAACATAAACTTAATGCAAACGCACCTGTAGGTGGACCAGGAGGATTCTGGCCCGACCGAGTCCTTCTCCATGGACCCGCAGCTGGAGCGGCAGGTGGAGACGATCAGGAACCTGGTGGACTCCTACATCGGCATCGTCAACAAGACCGTCCGCGACCTCATCCCCAAAGCCATCATGTACCTCATGATCAACAGTGTGAGTGGACAGATTGCCCGGGACATGGGTGGAGTAGGGAGGAATGGGTCTCTTGGGTCTCTCTTTGCTTGCGGATTCCAAACACATTACCAGAATGGCCTGGGGGTGTTGTAAAGGATATTAGTATTAGTAATATTTTTTGGCTTCCTTTGTGTGTAAGGTTGAGATGGGTACTGAACCAAGATTCTATAGTTGTTTCTGAAACTTTTGATGAATTCATTGATCAAAAGTGATTGATTGAGATTTGTTCTCTCTCTCTCTCTCTCTCTCTCTCTCTCTCTCTCTCTATTCCTCCTCCTCCTCATTCTCCTCCCCTGGCATCTGTCCTCCCTCAGACTAAGGAGTTCATCCACTGCGAGCTGCTCTCCTACCTGTACAGTTCGGGCGACCAGAACAGCCTGATGGAGGAGTCAGCAGACCAGGCCCAGCGGCGTGACGACATGTTGCGCATGTACCACTCCCTCAAGGAGGCGCTCAAGATCATCGGCGACATCAGCACCACCACCATCACCGTGCCCCTTCCCCCGCCCGTCGACAGTGGCTGGATAAGCCCCAGGTGAGGGAAGAGGGGCCGAGCTCCCACCCAGGGCCGTCTCTAGACCCATTGTACTGGGGCACATGGCCCCCGTAATCAACTGCTGTACCCCAGTAATTTCATTATACTGGACTGTGCCCCAGTAGAGTGTTTGGGTCTAGTGACACCCACCCCACCAATGTGTAGTCACTGTCCAGCTCTTTACCCTTTGAAACTTCTGTAGAGCAATGATGGCAATGTTGCAATCACTGCAATCCAATGACTATCGATTCCTATGTTTCGAAATATGAAGATGTTCTACACGTTGTTGTTTTTACTCATGGTTTAGGAATTTAAAAAGTCATTTTGCACATTCGAGGGACTATTTCCCTATCATTTTGTCTTAATTTCCATCAGTCATTTTGTCAGTATTTTGTATAAACTGTAAACATTTATTTACTAACTACAGATATTTATTCTGAATCTATTAACAGTGTTAATGAATGGCTACCTTTTGTCACTGTATGTAGATTGTTTGGTGATGCCATGTTTGTTTGAACACCATTTGGTATTCCTTTCTTTATCCTCCTTCCTTCCCTCTCTCTCTTTCTCTCTCTCACTCACTCCCTCTCCCTCTTTCTGCGTTCCCAGCCCCACACCTCCACCCACCAGTCGACTGGCCGTGGCTGCCCACCACCCCAACAGGCCCCCAGCGGTGCGTGGTCCGACCCCGGGGCCCCCTACCCTGATGCCTACCCCGGCTCCCCCCATCCCCTCTCGCCCCGGCCCGCCCATCAACGCCTTCAGCAACAACAGCGCCCAGGACCCATTCAGCGCCCCTCCTCAGATACCCTCACGGCCCGCTCGCGTGCCCCCTGGGGTGCCCAGGTAAGACCCCAACCCCCCCCCCACCTCCGCTGTGCCAGCTTCAGAGAGGGGCGCGGACATGCCTGCCAGGTGTGCTGTGGCGCCCCGTCACGCTGTCTTTGCAGTGCCACACACGCTCCATCACCCATCTGCCCACATGCTAGCCTATGGCTCTCATTTGCCCCCAGTGGTGGCATTGCTGTGGGTGTGGAGCTCGGCGTGCCCTTGTGCAGGGTTGCAGTGCGTTTTGCAGGCATCAGATGCCGGTTCACTCTCACTCTTCATTCTCTGGCTGCTCGGCAGGCTCTCCTCACGGACACCTCTAGGCATTGTGACGCAGCGTGTGCATGTGCTCGCTTTCGCTTCCTGTCTTGCTCACTCCTCCCTCCTCTGTCTTTCGTTCTTCCTTTATCTTCAGTCTTTATTTGTCTGTTCATCCTTCTTTCGGTTTGTCTTTCTGTCTGTACTTCACTGTGTCTGATGGTGTGCCTGCTGCTTCTGTGTTCAATATTCACTCTCTCTCTCACTCCTCATTTTGCAAGCGGGCCTGTCCTTATGTTTCTCTCTCTCTCTCTCTCTCTCTCTTCCTCTGTTCTCTCCCCCTGCAGCCGAAGACCCCCGGGCGCCCCCCATCGGCCCACCATAATCCGCCCGGCCGAGCCCTCCCTGCTCGACTAGGCCCAGGCCTGGAGCCGGAGCAGGGGGGCCAGCCTGGGCCCTGCAGCCCCAGCCGGAGAGCGGGCCGTGAGCTCCCAAAAAATATGCGTGCTTGTGTTTTTTTTTTTTTTTTTTTTTTTTATCTTGCTTGATACATCCAGCTTGACGAGTAGACCTAATGTTGTAGCCCACCCCTGTTCTCCCAGTATAGGAAAGCTGCTAATCCATCCTACTCATTCAAATCTAGGGGAAAGAGAGAAAGATACAGAGAGAGAGAGGGAGAAAGAGAGGGAGAAGATCAGTCAGTGATCAATAAATGAAAGAGGAAAAGCACAGGGTCTGCATGTTAACGGAGAACAGGTTGTTTGGGTTACTCTGAGTAACAAGCTGATGTGTTTGTGATGCTCATGAATGCTGTGGACTTCATTCTGAATTGAGACGCTTTCTCTTTTTTGTTTTTGGCAAATGTGTTTAATGCTATGTATGCGTGTGCGTGTTCAGGGAGTGTGCCACAAGGGGGCACTCTCTCTGAACCTCCTGAAAGAGTTGAAAGACCTTGGCATCATTTTGAAGTGAGGTGTTTTATTTTTTATTTTATTTTTTTATTTTAAATAGGGAACTCGGCAGGCGCTTCTTCACTCTAATGCAGGCTACCCCCTCACTCTCCCTGTAAAATAACCGCCCCCGAGCCCAACCTTTAAACCTCATCTGTGTGTATTGTACAAACTCATCCTGTGGTTCCTTTCTATAGGTTTTCTATAATCTGAAATAGGCTGCCATTGCTGTTTATTGTCGCTGATGTATTAGGGGTGGCTTTTAGAGTGCTCTTTGAGTGCAGGGAGACGTAATTACTTAGTCTAGTTTTGACCAACGACCAACCTTTTAAGCTCTTCAGAGACTGGCCTCCATGCTGCATTCATTAAACTTTGGGCAACACTTCATAATAACAAGATTAAGTTTCTTTAGTGAATTACACATTCATGAGTTTATATGGTGTCATTATCTAATGATGAACATGTGGGAAATATGTACATGATTAGTTAACATTCTAAAATAAAATTATTCTTATTACTCTTGTTATAAATAGTATGGTTTATAATGTAATGGCATTATGTTCAAAAAATATTTCATTATTTTAAGCATTAAACTTGATGGGTTTTGAAGCACTGAAGCTGAATTATTTGATAATTAAAGATCTGTGAACAAATTACAATGTTACTTAAGTACCATCAAACACAGTTTTGAATATTTGCTCATCAATGCTCAGCATTTCAGCATTACTGCAAGTTCAGCATTACTGCAGGTGTCACCTAAAGTCCTGTTTGGTGAATATTTTGCTGGGTGTTATACTATCTGAAATAGTTTGGCATATTTTTTGTTGGATGCATTGAAAACTGAATGGCCCATATAATTCCGTAGAGAGCACTTAATCCATTTAGGAGTTGGTCCATACCTGATTGGAGACTTAATGTGTGTGGTTGGGTGGATGCCTGTGATCCGGACCATGTAAGGCATGCATGGAGAAATAGTAATAAGATTTTGGGGTCTCTAACTTTTGGTCTTTTCAATTGATCCCCACGTTTGTTTTTTCGGATTCTCGCAATTGTACAGTAGGCGACTTATCTCCAAGAGTCGTCATTTTCCTAAATGAACTTCAGTCCACGTACAGTAGGCCGTGCAAAAGATGAGTCATTGAGGAAGTCGTTCTGTAGCCACCCTTATGTTTTAATATTCTAGGTGTGATTACTAATAGAGACACTAACACAACTGTTAATGGGTGACTAGGGAACTGGGGAAACCACAGACCGCAATGTGGAAAGGTATTATTTATCTCTTGGGCATTTGTGATTAATGTTTTAGATGTGGTGAATTGAGCTGAGTTTTTTTTTTTTCCCTTCCATCCTTGTTGAGGGAAGAAGACAATGGTTTTTCTTAGAATAACTCCCCAGGATCTCTCCAGAACTGTTTGATGCACAAACCAACAGTTTGTTTTGCAGAATTCTTGGGTGATGTGGAGAAACCTGGGGAGAGAGAGCCTGAACAGCACTGATGACCTGTTTCCGTTTTGGTCTTCTTTTATGAATATATTGTTGTTGCATTATATTTTGGCGGGTGATTTCTATTCGATGCCTTCAGGGAGTGCAGGGTGTTAACATGGCTAACCGCTAAACAACGTGGCATAGCACAATCGGGCCTGCTACACACGTGTTGTCGCCCACGTTGATGCCTGATCTTTCACGACGCTCGTTTTGGAGTGGAGTCTTTAGCCTTATTTGACCGCAGAAAAAAAATAAATCTGTTTCGGCGTCTCCGTGTTCCATGGCGCCGTTGCCAGGCGGCCACACACCCACCCACCCGCCGTCTCCGACGCAACACCTCCTGCACTCGGTGCATTCGGCTGTGGTTGTGACTCAGCCAGCCGCTGTCTGTGTCCACCTCTGCTCTGCTTCCCGTCTCTCTGCTTCCGAACCTCCCTCCTCCTCTCGTCCTCCATGCGCTGTTAGGTGTGGAGGATGGAGGGGGAGGATGGAGGGTTGAGGCAGAGGATGGGAGACGAGAGAAATGGAGAACCCAATAGGTTGTTCTTCAATTTTGTATTCTATTGACACTACAAATCCTTGTTTAAGTGCCTCTGTAGCGATTAATGGACTTCCAAATAAACGGTCTCAGAACTGAAGCTCACTATCCTGGTTTGTCCTTGTGTCTGGTGTGGTTCCCTTCACTTCTCTGTCTTTCCTGGCTTTTGACAGAGCTGTTCTCTCTTGCATGCCACTTTCACTCTCTCCTCTGCCCCATTCGGTTGAACATGTCTGGCTAAGGGAATGGCAAACTGCTGTGGACGCGCTAGTCTTGGCATTTGGTCCAGTAGGCCTCTGCTGGTGTTCCTTCAGGTCTCTCCTAATACCTTGAATGACCCTGTCTGTTTTCCTTCCACAGATGCTTTTACTGTACACTTCATACAGTTATGGGGTAAACATTCATACTTCCAAAGTAGAAAGTAAAAGAAATGGTGCAGCAAATGTAAATTATTTTTACCTTTCGTGTTATAGGACTTAAGTGAGCTGTGAACGGTAAACAGGATGAACCAGTGAAGAGGTAGTTATCTGTAGGGATCATTGTGCATATACCCTGTTTGCTTTGCAAATGATGTTTCCTGCTGATGAGATTTCAAAGATGCAGCCCATGATGAAAGGCTAGGAGAAAACCGCAGCCTGGTCCAAGACGCACGCACACACACACATGCACACACCCGCACTCATGCATGCACACACACACAACGCACTTTCCCAAATTCTTCCAGAAAGGTTGATTCACACTGTTGTTGTCATTACGGTTGTCCCTGCACAGACGTCCTGCTCCGCGGCGGAACCAGTGGTGAGCCCTCCGCAAGCTGGGGAAGGGTTTCTGTGTGACGCTGGGTTACCATGGGAGGACTTCACCGAAGAGGAAGGTTCGGGGGAATAACCGTGCACTGGGTTCTGGGTTAAGGGTTACGAACTGCCTGCTTTGGCAACAAAAAAAATCTTCACATGGATTATGTAAGGGAATCCCTCTGTATTCTGTTGTTTTAAATCAAGTACTGTATTTCAGAAAGCTCTGAATTTCTAGGTTCAGAATTCAGGCTGCTTGTCAATTTTCAGAATTTGAGACTTTTGCCACTGCTACCATTGAGGGCAACTAGGACGTATGTGTGTGTGGGTGGATATGAGAACTTTCAGGCTTTCTGTGGTTTTAATCTACAAGAACCATCTTTCTCTTTTTTTTCTTGTTGTAACAAGAAAAGGGCAGAGTGCATTTCTATCTATTGTCCCAGTGTGTAGGAATTCCCTTTAACAACAGTTTTGTGTGCTGTAAGAAATGATTATATGATTCATATGAGCTAAATCTTTTTTCAAAAGGGAACAGGAGATATTCATCATCCCCAGGACATATTAATTATTTTAGAACTGTGCAATGTATTTAAAATCACCTGAAGATGGGGACATTTCTCAGAAGCGTAGTGTGAACCGCCAAAGAACATAGCACAGGAATTATAACAGACATACGTCTTAATAAATTTGACTCCAGTGGTTAGATTGTGTAGGTAACTGTAAATATTTGTGGTATGGCAGCTTTGTTGCAGAGGGGACGTTTTAGGGATCACCTTCACCTGTCTCTCTGAGGACATAGGTTGCCTTCATGTTAATTAGTAGTAGCTCATCCCCACCAGGTCATTGGCACAATCTGTACAGTAAAAGAGTGCAGGTATTCATCACTACGTTTAGGTAATGCTTATTGGTTGACGGTGGCTGTTGCAGAAAATTGGAATTAAGGGATTCAATTAAATGAGTGCTTGTGAGGGTTTGAGAGGAGATGGAGTGATAAGCTAGCTTGAATGACAAATTCAAGTTAAAATGCTGATGTATTTGGGAGAATAGGTAGCCTTGTCTTGACTGCAGTCCAACCATTGGATTTTTGCACTCCGATATTTAACTAAGGTGTATAGTTGATGGCTTCATTCAGTCGTGTTATTTCTGTGTTGAAATAGTAACTGTACAGCTGTAAAATGTTTGGTTAAGTTGAATGGGTAATTGAATTTGGTAAATTGAATGGGTAGTTCAAATTTTGTTTAAAAGGAACATGTTTTTAATCTCTGTTGTGAAATGATCGTGTGTACTGCCCTTTATAAATATTCATAAAAGCCTTAAAATGTCAATTTTAATATAAATAAATAAATACATACCTGCTAGCCATTGCTTTACATTCACATGCATTGTTTTAGGACAACCATAAAATGACATGGATTTATCCAAATCAGTTATCATTTGCAGTCCTTTTCTTATTTTTGAACCCATGCATTTCACATTGGAAGGCACTGCAACTAACAAACATGTATAAAAAAAACTATCTAGATGAAAAGGTGGAAAGTCCCATGAACAAGTTAAAGGTCACGTCAAGACGTTAACCACAAAACAGACAGAAGGTGACTTCAAAGGAAATTAGTACAAAACTGGCCCAGATCATTTCATGAGACGGCCACAGGAGAGCCCTAGTATCGCAAAGTCTAGAGACGACCAGGGGGAAATATTCACTGATTGTGGGTAGGATTAATTTCATTGATGACAGCATTTGGCATTTCTAAATCAAACCAACTATGTCATGGAGATGGTAATTAAAAGTCTTTGGCTAAAAAAACTTACTAAAACAGTCATAGATAGCCTTTGTCAGCATTGATTTTGATTGGCTTTACAGTACACATGTTTGAACTCTCCAGACTGAACTGAAGTCACATCTGAACCAGCAACACACATTTGAGGAGACATCTGTGATGTTTTTTTTCCTTCATTATAACTGACTACTCTTCCTTTGTCTAACTTTACCCTCATCAATCATCTTCATCAACCCTCTCCATCTCACAACACATTCATTTCTTCACGTCGGCCTTAAACGATCTTCAAATCTCATACCACAAAGGTTCATAGTAGCTTCCCTGTCATTCCACAGCTTCCTTGTTTTCTTGCTGTTTGCTAGCCCCTGCTCTCCTCACTGTGACATCTGAAATGGCCACGAAGATAAAGCATTCTGAATCCGCTCTCAGGTGCGGACCCGCTTGTCGTCAAAGAAGCGGCGAAGTGTGTACACCTGTGCGAGGGCCACAGCCAGCATGACAAGCAGGTTGGCACATGACCAGAAGGAGACGCGCCACAGGTTGTCCTCCAGCAGGTAGCGGTCGCGTGTCTCAAATGCCCGCAGCGCAGCCTGTGTCTGCCGACTGCGTTCCAGACGTTGGTGCACCACATCAATTGTGTCCTGTGGCAGAGAGAGAGACCGGTCCAATGACATTCATGATAAGTCCAATGACAGCAGTCCAATAACATGCATGATAAGTGATTACTGTATACATTAAATCTTTATTAAATCTATTCTATTTGTTATATCTTATATATCACTGTGGCTTCTTATCCACAAATGTTGTAAACTCCTAACCCTGATGTCCACCAGCTTGTACTCCAGCATGCTGTCGGATTCAGGTGTGTTTTCCCAGTTGCCTTCTCCCAGGGAGTCTGCAGACCCGCTCATGACCAGTCTCACTAGCACCATCTTCTCTGAGAACATGCTGAAGCTGTTGTCGAAACAGACTCTGTAGTCTCCGTCCTCAGTCGGGTCCACCCTGGCATATTGAAAGAGCCGATGACATACTTACAGTGGTTATAAAACTACTCACCCTCCTTGGATAAGGTGCATCTACTTAATGCTGACTTGAAGGGGTGAATATTTATGCAATCATTTATTTTGCTTTAGGCCTACATATATTTTTATTGACAGTACTTTGTATCTACTTTTCCTTTGACATTAAAGATTTTTTTTTTTTGTAAATTAATGTAAATAGGCCAAATTAAATTGACCAAGGTTCCATTTATAAAAGCAATAAAACAGGAAAATGTCCGGGGGTGTTAGTACTTTTCTTTTCATAGGCACCGTAGCTGAGGCTTTAAAGCCATTGCTTTAAGCAGTGACCACAGTGACGCAACTAAAACTCATATCTGAGTCAAAAAGCAGCCAAACCTCAGAGTTATCCAATCACCACAGAAAAAAATGTCTGGTGGTTCAAAACCACTTGCCTATAAGCAGCCTTTTACTGAAACGGGGGGGGGGGGTGCTTGGGTGAGGTGAGTTAAGCAATGAGTTACCACATCTGTAAACATGTAAACACTCACGTATGGATGCCATCGGACCTCCTGAAATCAGACACCTGCCTGTGCCCACTGGGGGAGAGGAGAGTGAAGCCAACATCCAGTGATGAGCCAGCTAGGACCTTGACAGGTATGAGGCAAAAAAAAGTATGCACACTTGTAAAACAATACTTTTAGGTAGCCTACATTTTAAAGAACTAGCCTACAAACACTAACTTCTGAAATGAATGGTGGGCTACTCTGCTACCATGTAGTGTTGCACGGTGCACCGATACTACAAAAGTATCGCAATACCCTGAAATTAAAAATGTCACGATGCTTAATTTTATTAGTATCGATACTTTTGAGAATGACGTTCTTTTGAAGTAACATGCGTGTGCACAAGGCATGCTTCTAGCGCCTCCTCCCCTAACCTGTGGCTGTGCATCTTTTCTCCTCACACACACGTAAGCGCAGCTGTCGCGCTATAAACAGCGAGACATGGCTGCTAGTTCAAGTGATGCTATGGTAACACATAATAATAGGGTAATATCAAGTGTATTTGCTCACTTGCATCTCAAGTTTGTGTTGCTAACCCACCTAGGCTGTGGGATTTTGGTCATTTAGGCCTACTTTTTGGGTTAAATGTAATTTAGAAATAGGCTAAGCAACCATCGCAAACTTTTACATCTGAAGAGAGATCCTTGCTAACTATCCCGCTAGCTCAGGTCACGTTTGACAATAGTGCTCGCTAAAATCATTAATGGACATTGCAAGACACTTATCTCTTCTATGATCCCAAAAAGATTTGTACATTTTTTGACAATGTATTTCATCTAATGACATACAAAACATAATTAATTGCATCCACATATCCTTGTGCAACTTTTATTCACTAGACTAAAACCGTGAGTCAAGGCAAAGTCCTTTTAGGCAAGTCCCTCTACTCGGCGGCCATATGGCAACGCTTTTTGGGCACTCATGGGGCATCCATCTCGGCAGAAATGCGCGTGCGCAAGGCTTCACGACACCAATCTACTGCAATCTTGCGAGTGCCTTCACGTACCCCCATTTGAGAACCACTGCGCGATGCCGTGTCGGTGTTGTGGTCAACAACTGCCCTTTTTTTTACCCCGAAAAGTGGGGGTGCTCTCAGCGCGCTTGACCGGGACCAGAAAATAATTTCTATTTCGCCATAGACTGCCGTTCAATTTTTTTTGAAAGATAGGTCCCATCGAGGCAAACGGAAGGGGCGGGACTTCGCCACTCTATAGCCAATCATGTGTTGTGATCTCGCCACTGGAGCAAGATCAGGGGATACGTGAGATTTTAACCCTTCGAAGCCGATTGACGCAAAGTGCACCCTTTCTTCTCTGTTACATTGCTCCGCAACTGTTCATAGCAGCGAGAAGCCTTTATTGTGTGACAGAGCAGAAGTGGGGCTTTCCCCATCACGCACTTGTCTGTACGTAAAAGTATGAAAATAAAAAAAAAAATCATAAAATAAAATCAATTAAATTAAATCATATTTACAGTCTATACTTCTCTGCGTTCACCTGCGCACCCATTACTCTCGTTTGAATTACTGACGAACCCGTGAACGCATAGATGAAAGAGGAGACACGGGGCTATCCATTGGTACCAAGTATGTCGATCTTTCTGGCTTATGAAAGCAGACGAAGTGAATGCAAAATAATAACGTCATGTACAAAAACCAACGCTGCACACCCATTACTCTCGTTTGAATTACTTGCGGACCTGTGATCGCATAGATATGCCACGCATGTCAGATGAAAGAGGAGACACAGAGCTATCATTTGATACATCCTTCTGGGTTATAAAACAGACGAAGTGTGTCTGTGTCTGTCAATATCAGGCGCAGTTTATTTTAGCAGATTATTCATTTAGAACTTGTAGCCTAGACTAAATCACTCTGTGCGTAAAAAGACGCTACTTGCAGTCCAATCAGCTTGAATGAAACCACCCGAAATCACTACACAGCACCTAAAATAATGACAATTTTTGTTAGACTTTTTTTTAAATTATTATTAGACTATCTTACAGCGTCGGCGCCAGAGAGCAACGGGTGGGGGGGCTATGACCACTGACGGGGGGGCACCTCACCTCACTTTTATTCGTTATTTTGCCATATAATAAAGAGTATCCTTTTGGATAACTGAATCATTATGATCAAGGGGTGAAATAGTGCAAGAACATAGCGGTCATAGCCTATATCGTTGAATAAACTAGCACACAACGTTTAGAATAATATAATTTTAATAGAATAGCGTTGCATAGGCTACAATACAAGTAAATAGGCTATAACAGACTCACCATAGCAAGCCTTTTCCCAGCTAGGTCCATTATAGGCTTTTTGTCACTGCTTCCAATAATGCCTGTTTGGACGGGCCTGCCCTGGGCCCAGTTCCCCGAAAGCATCTTAAGCCTAAGGGCTGAGCTACACCAGGCGCGTAACTGAAGCGTTCCGTTCGTGTTGTGTCTGCTGCAACAATTAGCTTCCATTATAATCAATGGAAGTAGCTACACCAGACGTGACAGTGGGGCGTACGTTAAAAAAAAATAGACCATTATTACGCGTCGCGAACGGAACGCTTCAGTTACGCGCCTGGTGTAGCTCATACCTAAGAGCGCCGTAAAGTCCCTCTTACGAACGTCTTAAGATTTGCCGACTGTTTCCCGAAACCATCGTAGCTTAAGAGCGTCGTGAAAACACTCGTAGATCTACGAGTGCTCCAGAGTACTTGTTACCGGCTAAGAGCGTCTTAACAGTACTTCTCACTGAGGTCACCAACAGGACATACAGAGGAATTACAACTTAGAATACATAATCCAATTTACGTTCCCATTCTTTATTGTTTTTACCCGTGATGAATCAGATTTTAGCGTGCAAAATAGCAAAATGATGTTTGTCAATTTTACAACAGAGGGCAGCTCATCCCGGACAGACAGGCTACAGTCTGCTGACGTGACTCGCGGGAGACATCGCGGAATGTTGTTTGCAATAAACACAGCAGAACTTTCATTCTTACTCATTAAAATGAGCATGATGACTGACGAAATAAATTCTTATGATGTAGTTTAAATAAACCACTGTTGTCATACAGTTAACAGGCCTGCATTGTAGCATATAAATTCAATATCAAGTGTTTCCCCAGCATGCATCACATCAAGTCAGATATGCACAGATCTGCCTCAAGTCGAACACGCCTATTCACATGTCGACGTTTTGCCGAGGAAGGGGTGGGATATGTGTAGACAACGGCCATATTGGCGTTACAAACTAACCCCATGCATTTCTATGGAGGATTTTTTGAGTGCTGTGTCTCCTCATTAGAAAGTCTCTGGTCAAGGTCAATTACTCTCACGTATCTCTTAAAGTGACAGGCACCTACACATCACCAATGTGCACTCAATTAGACCTACACACCACATTAAACATATGCCTAAGTGTAATAGTTTAAAAATAGTTATAGTTTTAGAATAGTTTCAAATTGCTAAATATATTTACTAGTAATTATCCAGAATATATGAAATATGACATAAGCCATCATTTTCCATGTGTGTTTGTGTGGAGAGAGTCAAGCAGAATCTGGGATGGCCACTGGTGTGAATGATCACACTACAGTATATTCAATATTACTGATGATGATGTCAAGGTGGTGGGGCCCCCAAATCAAATACATTTTTTAAGTATCGAAATCGCAATTCTTGACTTGGTATCGGTATCGAAACATTAAAGGAACCATATGTAAGATTGTGGCCAAAATTGGTACTGCAATCACTTTCAAATTACTGTAGAGTGGTGTATCCCCTCTCTCTCCCCCCTGACTCGAGGTTGCCAACCCAGATGCCAAAACACTACTGACTTTGTGATTAGTAAATAGGTGGAGGGTGGCGCATCAGGCCAAAACACAACATGACATGACAAAACACAACATCAACATGCTGCAACTTCACTTTTTAAAAGACAATATCCTGGCCAGACTACTGTTGTCAGTGATATAAGTATTTGTAATGAACATGATTTCTTAATGTCTAGTGACATATCAGGGCCATTTTATGATTAATTGAAATACATTTCTTACAAACGGTTCCTTTAATTTTGGTATCGTGACAACACTATTACCAGGTGGTTAATACCGCCTATCTTGCACTATCAGGCCAGGTTTCCTACCACAACTGTCCTACTTTCACTTTGACTTGGAAAACTTAACCAGTTCAACTGGCTTGGCCAGCGAGCTGCACAGTCAGAGCACGCGTAGGCGTAGATCTAGAATGTAGACTGAAGTGTGCAATGCCCTTAGACTTGTCAAGTGTTTTTATTTTTATTTATTTTTATCTATGTATGCGCATTATGCTAAACCTTTAAACCCATATGTTGCCATTACACAACATGGTAAGCCTTTTGCACCACAGTTATGTTAAAGAAAAATAGGATGTGGATTATGTATTAGGGTTTCAGTCCCTCAATGAGCTTTAGGATCAGGCAGTTAGCGTTTACAAATTACTATTTATTACCTGCCTGATCTTATCTACACTAAGTGCACTTTGACCCTTTGTGGGAATAATACGTTCCATTTCCTTTGTTGAAGCAGGCTGATAGTGGGCTTTTACAGGTTAACTAAATATAACTTGCTAACAGGTTTGAAGTTATTTTCTTAACTGATTGCAGGACTAAACAATACAGAATAACACGTTAAATGTGGCATGAAGGTAAACTGTGACTGGTAGCCTATGTTGTCTTACCTGATATTCAACTTGCAAACTACTTTGACTAATAACTGTCTGAAAAAAGCACTCGGTTGCGCCGGCAGGTAAAACAAACGTGAACTCGACGTCTTGGTTCTTAGAAAAGGTGACCACAACGTCCGCAAAGGAGGCAAGTAGTGACACTAGTATGCCCAACCTCAAGAGAGACTCCATATTGTCCAAACCGATTGCATGTGACTGGCATTGAGCAGTTACAGCTCCAGTGATACAGGTAGGGAATTCCTGTAGGAACTTCATGAAAACAGGAACCGGCGTTCGTCTTCGATAACCAATCAGAATGCCCGATGCCATTGTAGTAGGCTACCAACTGGGTGGAAGTGTATTTGCATGATATCATTTATTTTAATGGCGATGAACACTTACATTTCTTTTTGGCAACAGTCGGAAATGGCGAGTTTTAGCCTTACCATCAATTTGAAAACCCTTGAGAATTTGATTCAAGCCATGCTCAATAACTCATTGACCATGTTTAGCACTTCTATCTTTAGCATGATATTTTCATTGCGCATGGCCACTGATGATCACTAGTGATGCACTTGGTGATGGTCATAGGCCCGAAAGGCACCCCAGGAAACAGACAGCACAGACTGGTAGTCCGGTGGACAGCCCATAGAGCCCATTGTGGACCCGGAAATGTTGAGTACACCAAAGTTTTATGATGGAAATATATAGTATGGGTTCCCAGCATTAGCCGGATGCTAATTTACATATGTTGGGCAATTTGTGTAATTGAGCATAAATTAGAATAATAGCCTATATTGATCATATTATAAGAGCTGCTTGGCCAAAATGGACAATGTTAGTATGTTTTTAGGGGTTACTGGAGATGCTGAGTCCATACCTGACATTTTCAAGATTCAAAATCACTATTTAAACTTGGTTTGGTCACATTTTACTCTCATTAAGCTGATTTTGCTGAGTTTTTTTGGTCCAATTTAGACAGATTTTTGGAGGATAGGGCTGTAGCGATATACAGTAGGGCTGTAACGATACACCTAACAATTCGATTCGTATCACGATTTTTGACCCACGGTTTGATACGAACCTCAATTTTTCTTTTTTTGGATGGGGGCTAGACATTTCAATAGCCTACCTTAGAATACCAGAGGATTACAATGTAATATATCTGTATTATTTTATATCTTGATATAAAAAGAGAGAATACTGAATGTCTGATATTTATGACAGCACACTTTATGCAGATTAGCCTATAGCTTAGGCCTACTATTTCTATTACAACTCTACCACATTTAGCTGTCTGGTTGAAGCCTGGAAATAGTTGGCAAATAGTTGGCTAGCTTATCCTACTCTACTGATTGGACTGTTAAGTTTCCTCATGTGTGTTTAAGGTAATACTGTTCTCCTTGGGACAAGCCTTTTGGGAAACATTGGCATTGAGATGATCATTCAGTTCTCCCAGAGTCCCCAGCACGAAACATCGTGGGAATCTCAAGCACAGTCCAGCACGCTGGCGTTGCACAGTTCCCCCAACAAGCCATTGCCGTCCTCGGCGCGGGCATTCCCACATTCAGTCCAGCAATTAGTCTCTGGCACTGCCACACAGCAGGTGGGGTGCACACACCGCAAGAGCCCTACTCACCCTGGGGAACCACAACCACCAGCAGCCCAATGCGGGGCGTGCTAGCAGTCACCTGGTCTGTCGCCTCTCGTCCCCAGCTCCCTTCAGAGAACGTCCTCAGGTCGCACTTTCGCAGTGTGTACCACTGCAACATTCCTCCAACACCTGGCGGGGCCTAGCCTCCACTGCCACAGACTCCCCGGCGCTGAGCACCATAACTGGCACCGTAACTGACACTGGCACCGTACAGGGCTTAAAATTCATTTTTCAAAATAGGGGGGAATTCCCCCCTTAGGTTATTCATGTAGGGGGGATTTACACAATTTGGGGGGGAGGGGGGGTTCAATTCTGATACCAAGTCAAGAATTGCGATTTCGATACTTCTTCGATACTTTTTTAAAAATGTGTTTGATTTTGGGGCCCCCACCACCCTGACGTCATCAGTAATATATACTGTAGTGGGAGTGGACATCCTAGATTCTGCTTGACTCTCTCCACACACACAATGTTAAATTCATATAGAGTGTATTTAGTTAATAATGTATTTTTGAATGTATAGCATTTTACTAGTAATTACTAATATTTAGGAATTTGAATGCTTCATATTGACGTTTAAACTATAACACTATAACAGACATATCTTTAATGTGGTGTGTAGGTCTAATTGAGTGCACATTGGTCAAGTCAAGGTCAAGGTCAAGGTAACTTTATTGTTCCCGAGGGGCAATTAATTGTGCAGCCAGCAGACAGACATAAGGACAGACACACAACAATATGTAACAATACAACAATACATAACACACAAATGTAGTTAAAACAGTTCAGGCAGATTGTTTAAAATGGAAATGGAAGTCGGGATAAAAGAGTTTCTGAGTCTATTGGACCTGCATCTGGGCGTGGAGTACCTACGGCCTGAGGGGAGTAGCTTAAACTGGCAGGACAAGGGATGGCGGGGCTCAGCTACAATAGATTGGGCCTTCTTTGCCACTCTTTTAGTGTAGGTGTGAGAGAGAGAGGGGAAGTTGATGCCTGCAATCTTGCTACATGTCCTGACAATACTCTCCAGTCTATTTTTGTTTTTAATGGACAGAGAACCAAACCAGTAGATAAAACAGAAGGTTAAAACAGACTCAATAAAACAGGAATACTGTAAAACATTTTCAGAAAAGTAGGGTCAATGTTAAAATTCCTCAGTTTGCGGTAAAAGTACATGCGCTGATGGGCTTTGGCACAAACAGCATCAGTGTATGAATTAAAACAGAGCTTATTGTCAATAATTATGCCAAGGTACTTATACTTGTGTACTACCTCAACTGGTTGACCATCAATGAGAGTGGGGGGAAGAGGGGGGCATTGCTTCCTGAAGTCAATAATTAGTTCCTTGGTCTTTGCTACATTTATGTTTAAAAAGGAGCGCTTACACCAATCATTAAAATCATTCACTATGGGTCCATGGTCCGTCTCGGTGTTATTGAGAAGAGACACAATGGCAGAGTCATCTGCAAACTTAAAAACCTGTCTTCCATCATATTGTGAACGGCATTCATTTGTGTATAAAACAAAGAGGAGAGGGGAGAGGACACATCCCTGAGGGGAGCCAGTAGAAGATAAAAGATTGCCAGATAAAACACCGTTAACTTTAACCCTTTAGGATCTGGAGGTTAAAAAGTCAACTAACCAGGCTATTAGCCCTGGGTTTATGTTGTGTGTCTTTAAAAGTCTGTCTGCTAAAATATGGGGTTGAATACAATTAAAAGCTGATGAAAAATCAATAAATAGTAATCGTACAAAAATTTTTGCCCCTTCCAGGTGGTTAAAAACTGAATTGAGCAGGCTGCCTGTAGCATCTTCGAACCCCCTACCTGCCCTGTAGGCAAATTGTAAGGGGTCGAGTTGCGACTGTGTTGTTGCTAAAATCTCCTGTTTACTAATTCAGGAGATTCATAATAAGGGAAGTGAGAGCCACTGGCCTAAAATCATTAAGTGATTTAGGTCCCTTGGTGCTAGGCACAGGCACAATCACCGACTCTTTCCAGAGATGAGGGACCTGGTGTGATTGGAGTGACTTATTAAAAATAAAGGTGAGTATGTCAGACAGAGGCTCTGCACAGCTCTTGAGGAGGCGGGGCCACCAATATTGTCTGGACCAGGGCTCTTCCTTTCCTTCACCCCCTAAGCATTTTGTGAACTCTGTCCTTATCAATACTGATAGCAACATTTTGTTCTGCCTGTGGTTCCCTGTACACCGACAATTCCTTTGTAAAATCATAAATATTAAAACAATTTATATATATATCTATGCTCATTGGTGATGAGCATAGATATATATATATATATATCTATGGGTGTTGAGTAGGTGTAATTGAATGCCTGTCACTTTTAGAAATACGTGAGAGTAATTAGCCTCCCTTCAGCCTGACGGTTTTAGGCTAGTCACCAGTGAATAAAAGTTGTGCATAGTGCATATGTGGATGCAATTCATTATGTTTTCTATGTCATTAGATAAAATAAATGTTCAAAAAACGAACAAGTCGAAGACAATCTTTCTGGGATCAAGTGTTGACGTGACCTGAGCTAGCAGGATAGTTACCAAGGAGCTCTTTCCAGATGTAAAAGTTTGCCATGGTTGGCAGAGCCTATTTGCGTAAGCTAAAAGTGGTTCTCTCTCTCTCTCTCTCTCTCTCTCTCTCTCTCTCCGTGTGTGTGTGTGTCTGCGTCTGCATGAGGCTATGTTCAATTCAACTCGGTAGTTGATCCGTCCGGTCAATAGCACCGCATTCACGCCACTTCATGATTATACATTATTAACGTCATCAGACAGGCTGTAAAAGTGTATGCGGGAATTTCTCGCATTATGATGGCTAGAGTTGCGGGACTTGAACAAATTATGCGCAATACCCGCAATCCCGCAGTGAAATTTAAGCCCTGCCGTAACTGGCACTGCACCTCCGATGCTCCACTCCGTCGTCTCGCCAGTCGGGGCAGCAGACTCCAGTTCCATCGCAGCCGGACCACGCTGCACACGGCTACAGCTACCGACTCTGCTCTGCTCCGCAGCCAGGGCCACCGCCAACTCCAGCCTAAAGCTGTCCGAGGGGCTCAAGGTCTTCTCTCGGTGAAGTCAGCGCCCAGGCCAGCGTCACTACCTTATTTTCTAAGGCCGCTTCCTCAGACCGCTCTCCCAGTCGCGTGAAGTCCTTCTCCGCCGTGGCCACTGCATCGAGACCCTCTTCAGGCAAGCATTTCTCCCGTAGCTAGGCTCAGGCGATGGCTGGTCTCCTCCTACGGCTTCTACTGAAGGCCTCTGTAAGCTTTTTAGTACCCCTTACAAGGGCTCTCTTCGGATCCTTTTGCTTGGGCCTCCACCTAGCGGTGAGCATGGACGGATTATAAACTTTCGGGCCCCTGGGCCCAGATGTATTAAGGGCCCCCCATTAATTGTCGCATATGTGGAAGGGGGGTTTGGAGGTCCTTCCTCAGAAATGTTTTAATTTGTTTGATGTGATTTCCTGTATTCTGGTGCATTTTGGGGATGGCCAATACTACATAATAATAGCCTACATCCTGATGTGTTGATATTGAGGCAATGATTTCATGCAAAGGCTTGGGCGTCAGGGCCCCCTGACCCCTTGGGCCCCTGGGCCGGGCTCGGTAGGCCCGTGCAGTAATTCATCCCTGGCGGTGAGGTCTCCCACTCCCGGCTCCTCCAGCACTGAAGACACTGTCTCCTACAAAATGCAACTTGCTCCTCCATGGAAAATGTGCCCATCTACAGGTGCTGCTTTGGAAAGCAGCAGACCGTCCTGATCCACCGGCTGTGGATATAACCGCGTTTGGAGGGAGTTAGAAGACAAGTATGAAGAAAGGAGAGGAACTTGCCCACCCTCGATTCAAGTCCTGTTGCTCCTCCTGATTTGTTAGATGTTATCAGCTGTAACTGCAAAGCTGGGTTAAAAAAAATACATGTGTATACATGTATCTGGAAAGTGCAGCTGTGCAGCTGCAGGCCTGGCCTGTACTAATTATTGTTTCTGCAAAGGCAGTGATGTTACATGTGGCAATATATTTACACAGCAAAAACAGCAGAAGGACAGGGATGAAGAGTCTGGAGACGATGACGACAGGACAACGGGTGAGGACAAAACTTTGGTGTACTCAACATTTCCGGGTTCACCTTTCTGTCCACTGGACTATGGCTAGATGTGTCACGTTTGAATTTTCCCGACAAGCTGCCTGTGAATCTGGCTGCCATGATTATGCTATGTTCAATAGAACTGCAGCAGTGAATGACTATATGACAGTAGGCTACCAAGCTTGTCACAGTGGACTGTCGATATACAGGAACTCCCACATTAGCTGAGCACAGCGCAGTAGCAAACCACTTCTCTGTCAAAATCTCACATTGTTTTAAAATTGATTGCCAGTTCCAGTTGGAAATGACTGTCAGTATGTGTTTACTTACCATCCACAACAAGGCACTAGATGTACCGCAAAGCGGTACAAAATATCACCACCATTGACCACCTACTGTGTACTCAGATTATTGACCACCATGCACCATTGAGAGCATCCTCACCAACTGTGTCACAGTTTGGTATGGCAACTGCTCTGCCCACGACCGAAAAGAAGTGAACGACCAGAGGGTGGGGAAAACAGCCCAATGCATCACCGGTTCCACTCCCTTCCATCGAGGCCATCCAGGGCAAGCGAATCTTGCGTAAGGCGCGCAGCATCATCAAAGACTGTTCTCACACACTGTGTGTGTTTCATGTTCAAGGGGGAGACTTGAGAGTCCTGTTTAACAGGTTTGCCAAGTGACTAGTTGTATTTTCCTTGAACCTTTTGGAGAGCTACTCAGACAGTGGGGAGCTATTGCTAACACAAAGCTACCTGTTGGAGTCTCCTGAAAGTATGGCTGATGACGTTAGTCCTGTAGCTGTGTCCATGTTGGATAGCCAGGAGGGACGCTATGCCTTTACCCCTGAAATAGGTCAACCAAAGACACGGAGAGATGTATACCTGAACCTGCTGTTCTTGATGGTGATTGTAGGTCAGACTGCAGTGATGGTGGAGGCTTGCTTCATCTTACACCTCTACACCACTAGAGCACAGGTGAGTATGATTTTTGTTTTATTTCATTATTGGAAAAATGTATACCGCTAAGTAAAAAAGCAGGAGGGCGTGCAGCCAAAAAAAAAATCGGTTACACTTTACTTGACAGTATGGACATAAGAGTGACATTTGTGACAAGTCATAAACGTTTATGACATAACGCTGCGGTTATTAAGTAATTTTTTATCGGTTTTGTCAGTTTTTGTCATAACAATTAAGTTAGGGTTAAGGTTCATGTGTCATGACTGTCATGACAGTGTCATGTCACTCTTATGTCGATACTGTAAAGTGTTACCAAAAACTCTGTGTATGGTAGTTGAGGTTGGTTATGTATTATTGATTTGGCTGACACTTTTATCCAAAGTGACCTAGGAGTAAGGCCACAACAAAAGAGGAAGTTGAGGGGTTGGATCTTTAACATATGGATTTATTAACCAAATAACAAACAAAGAATGTGAGATGGGTCCAAGTCAGTCGTCAGTAATGCATGGATGTTTGTAATGTCTCTGAGTGCAGTGTTGCATGTCCAGAATCCAAAGTAAGAATGGCCTTCCTCTGGGGGAGAGGAAGCAGCCCTTTTAACTGGACACCTGCCATCAGGTGCAGCTCCTCAGCTTGTCAGCTCCTGCACCTGAAGACAAAATTAGTAGAGGAAAATTAACCTTAATTTAAGATGAGATTTAAGATTTCATATTATGAGCAAGTTCCTGCTGCTTATGAGCCTGCTGCTTACTTCACACATGTGAGAAACCCTCCAGTGGCAGTGGGGTGGGGGTCGGGGTGTGTGTGTGATGCAAACCAACCTCTGGTATATCTGAGGTTGCCTTCACACTGGGTTCTTTTAACTGGACCGTACCTGAGTGCGATTACTCCCCCCCAGCCCTGACCCAGCTGGTCTCCGTTCACATTACATTTTTGATTGTGGACCCGGATCCGTTTGTCATAAACACTAGCTTTTGTACCAATATCACTTGGCAACGTCACAAAAACAGCAGTTTATTTTCTGGTATTGGAACAGATAGCATTCAAACTGCACTGGAGTTCTGACAAACCATACCCAGACCACTGCAGTAGACTGCATTCACATTAGCAAAAATCACCAAACCATCGGTCCATGCGAAACAGTCTAGTGTGAATGTGCCCCCAGATTATAGCAACAGGATTCATTTTATTTTCTTCTGTTTTTTTAGAGTGCACAAGAAGACTCATCACTCAATTCTGAAGGTAGGCTATGTCACTTAAGTGTACATTTGAATCGTTAGCTAAATAAATAGTATCCACAAATATAAGCTTTGACATGTTGGCCAATAAATTTAAATCTCCAGAGCAAATTCAACGTACCATGAGGTCAAATTCCATGAAGAAACCCTCAAAACCAATGGCATATCTGATTGGTAAATCTTATTTTAACCATATATCTCTGCTAAAAGTATGGACTTATATTAATTTTGAAGGAATGCATGATTTTCATCATTCTTTTGTGTGTGGTGAAATAGGTGCTAATAAACCTAGCAAGGATGGAGTCATCGTTTGGGAAGTGGGTGATGGCATGGATGAAACCATCATGCGCAAAATGGAATATGACAACGGGAAGCTCATCATTCAGGAAGAGGGATATTAATCTATTTACTCCAAGATGTATTTTAAAGAGACACAAGAACACCTGATCCTACATGAGGTTGTCAAGACCACACCCCGCTACCCAAAAGAAATAGTTCTCCTACGGTCAAAAAGATTCCCTCCCAAAGCTGCAGGTTCAGGTAGTACTACAAATAGCTTGGGAGGAGTGTTTCATCTGTTTAAAAATGAAGCTATCTTTGTCAAGGTGAACAACCACTCAGAGGTCATACTTCAACCTACTTCCAACTACTTTGGTGCTTATATGGTGTAGCAAACAAGTCAGAAGACAGGATCTTGACATACAAAACATTGTATTTCATTTATTTATTCAGCCAGGCTAATTTTCAACTGTAGTCCTTTGGCAAGATGTTATGAGAACCATCAATTGACTTGGTCAGTTGTTCCCAGATGTCAAATCAGCAATAAAATATAATTTACAAAAGCACATAAAAAGCACAAAACAAAGAAACAAAAAACAACACACGTTAAGGAGACAACCGCAACACAGGACAGCCCATCACTCATGGATATAAAAAACAGAAAAAAAAACATACATAAGGAAAAACCCAAACAAGAGCGTTCACACAGCAGCCTAGGCGGTGTGATCATGAATGCAGTACATCAAAGCAAGGGTAGAGTAGCATGATGTTTTTAATGTTAATATGTGTATTTTTTTAATTGGTGTAGGCTATGTAAAGTTAAGTGCATTGTGCAATTGTTCTTCAGATATAAATTAATTTCCTTATAGTCAAATTGAAATAAATGTTTTGCTAAATTCATTTGATCATTCTTTTTTTTCCACCTCTGGGCATTTCATTTTATGTAATGATGAGAAAAATGGGTTGCTTTGCCTTGCTCAAAGGCACAACAGTGGAAGCTGGGAATTGAACCCACAACTTTCAGGCTACTGCAGTGATCAGCGCACAGTTTTTTGAAATTAACTTTATCCTTCATTGTCCTTATTATCCAGTACTGTATTAGACAGTGTCATAGACATGCTTTTTTTCACCTCCAGGCACTTGATTCAATAGAACGATGCGACCAGGGAAAATCTACAGTAGATAATGATTATGTACTACAGTGGACAATAATTGACCGTGGGACTATGAGCCCTGATCTCATGAACTTGCTTTAAACATGTCCTGTAGAGATGATTATTTCTGAACACTTGTGAGCACAGGAAGTGGTATGTTGGGGTGGGCCAGGGGATGTAGGCCAGGTGGTGGTGATATTTTGAGTGGGGTTGTGGCCTACTTTCCCCTCCTGTAAATACCAGCACCCTTGAAAGATGTCAGCCCTGAAAGAGTGCCAGCCAAGCAGGCAAATTGATCACAGACCTAATTCAAGCTGATTTCATTTAATTTGCTCTGGCCGTTTTTATTTCGACTGTCTGAGTGAAGATTTTTAACCCTTGTATTCATATCATGTCTAGTCAGTCTCTTATTGAACAATGTAATGGGCCATTTAAGGGGTTGACTACTGCTGTATGATATATTATAGCTTTGTAGCTATTAACAAGACTGTTTTTAGTGTAAAGGTATAATAAACTTTCTTCGTTACAAGAGAATTTCAGCATAGGCTCAGGCTATAATACACTATGTACACTGCACTATGCTGGGATGGCATGAGAAGAGCTCTGGAACCTTATATAATAAATAACATTAGAATAGAATTATACATGATCTTCTAATAATGGATACGAACATGATCTGTTCACCGTGTACCTTGGGTTGCTGTAAACATATATCTCTCATAACCAATCTGCAATCATGGTTCGAAAGACATGCCATACTTAGTGTTCAACCATGAATAAAAAATATATCATGAATAATTATAAAGTTAACTCATCATTGCAACTATCATGCAAACATTTTGAATTTTGTTTCAGGCCATAACTGACTAATATCTAATATCGGCCTGACTGGATTACTGTTAGATTTCTGTTATTGATTCTTATCTTTCTCTTTCTCTCTCTTAATTATTGCTTATTAGCTCATCATTGCAACTTTTGCATATTATGAACTTTGTTTCAAGCTTTGAACAAGCTTCCTGCGAATTTGGCCGTCATGATTATGCTATATTCAAAATAACTGCTGCTGTGATTGGCTGCAACAATATACAGTGTCAAGCCTGTCACCCTGGGCTGTTGATATACAGGAATTCCCACGTTAGCTAAGACAGCAGCAAACCACTTCTCTGTCAAAATCCAAAAAAGTATAAAATTAATCGCCAGTACCAGTTGGAATTGAGGGTCAAGTGTTTGCTTTACCATCTGCAAGAAGTAATAATAATAACATGATGTGCAATGAATGCATTGTGGTAATGAAATAATATAATGTTAAGAGGGACTACAATTTAAATCATGAGTAATTTTGTCTTCTACATTTCCTGTCTCTTACATGACTCTTGACTAGTCGCTGTTGTAAAAGTGCTACTCAAAAGGTTGATCTCAGTTTGTTGGACTTCATGACTCCCTTTTGCCTCAACCCATTCTCCTCTTCCTGTGCACCTGATGAGGTAAAAGCGAGGGGTGTGTTATACCCTATGTACTTGCACAAAGCCTGAGAAAGTACCTGAATTCTTTCATGATATTTTCTGCCACTGAGCTGTAATATAAGTTCTAGAGTATGGCTGATGATGATGTAGCTGTATCCATGCTGGATAGCCAGCTAGGAGGGACGCTATCCTTTCACCCCTGAAATAAGTCAACCAAAGACACAGAGAGATGTAAATCTTAACCTGTTGTTCTGGATGGTGGTTGTAGCTCTGAGTGGAGTGATGGTGGAGGCTTGCTTCATCTTCCGCCTCCACACCAGAGGAGCACATGTGAGTATGTTTGTTTGATTTTATTATTGGAAAAATGTAACAAAAACATACAAATATGCATTCAAACTGTAATACTTTTTTTGTATAAGAAACTTCCTGTTTGCTGTTTCACTCTATGAGTTCAGCACACATTAATATAGTTTTCTTTGTCTTTGTGTATTGTCCCATATAATCGCCAGTTTACCATTGAATATATACAAGATGTTATTGTTAAAAAAGGAAAGTTGCCAGCAAATCAAAAAACAAGAAGTTAGTATCAGTGAACAGTAAACACGTTACCTTTCTATTTTTTATTTAATTTTTGGTGTCCATAGATTTTTTTGGATTAGTGTTATTGAGCATGAATTACTTCTCTAATAATTTGTTGTCATAAATGACCTAGAAGAATGTTGGGCCATGACTAATGATCTATGAATGAGTAAACTGCTTGGAAATTATCAAAATACATTTAACATTAACACTAACATTTCAATGACAAAAACAATATAATAGTATTTTTTGTCCAACACTGTACTTAAACATGATTCAAAATCCAAATCAGATGTACTTCATCTTTTATCAAAACCATGATAATCAATTTATTCAAATGATCTAGAATGTCAATGGAAAATAACTGTAATGTTGAATTAATTTACCCTAGGCCTATAATGTTGCCCTTTTCAGTTTATTACAACAATGATACATTTCCAATTGTCATAATTGCAAACGCATTTGTAGCTGAATATGAGGGCAAATGAATAAAATATATTTGGTTGTGCAATTCATTTTAGTGCCCAAAGCAATTACAAGAGTTGCAAAGAAGTTGAATAGCACATATAAGCATCATTCAAGCTGCATGCTATAGGTACATTTCACTAATGGCAGTTGTCAAATAGTCGAAGGCAGCTGAAAAACATTTAATGTGCTTCTTTCTTCAACTATCACATTTATATTCTGATAACTTTATACTGTATTTTTGCAATTTTGGTGTGCTAAGTATTAATACTTTCTTTCATAAATGTAGAGCATGTGTTTAACAGCACAGACATTGGAACAAGGTAAGTACTGTAAGACTCCTGTACTTTCTGTGAGTTTACAGCCGTTGCTATATTTTATTTATGTTAGCATAGCTAAGCCATATAGGGTTTTGCTAGTTTGTATGCATAACTCTACAACCATTGCTTCAAAAATTCACAAAGTCATCCTGAGTAAATGTGGCAATTTATGGGGTAGCTATCTAGTGAATGATGTCACTGCCTTGTGATTTTGATTTGACTCAAACATCACAGACTTCTGAAGATGGACATCAAAAAATTGTTTGGACGTCATATAGCAGATATAAGGAAGGAGTGAGGTGAGGCATAAGGTGTAGTGACAAGATAGCTATATATTATATTATACAAGATAGATAGATATTATATTATTATTACGGTAGATAGCTCTAGCCTGCTTGCAGCTACAAGGCCTACTAGTTTGATCCAGATTGTGGATAAGCACTGTGAGTTAAGTTGTGCCCTCCTCATCACAACAGTCAGACAGAAGGGGTTGCTATCACCAGTACTTCAATAAACTAGCTATACACCTGCATTATGCATCTTGTGTACCTCATTATGCCTCTTGTGAACAGCCACATTTTTGTCACATACCTTTTTTTCTCTTTCAGTAATGATTCAAAACCAGTTTTTATTAGATTTGTGCACCAAGAGCAAAGCTTAAACAACTACCTTCCAAACCTCTGGTACATGTGACCAGTGAGACCTGTCAAATTGTGCTACACTCATACAGTATCCACTTACAGTATCTCACATACTCCAATACTCTAAAACTGTTTTATCATCACTGTCTTTCTTTGTTGTCGTCACTGCAGGTAATCAGAAACCTACTGCTGATGGACTCATGCTTTGGCATGACTACGGTGATGCTATACATGAGATGGAGTACAAAGATGGGGGCCTCATTATCCAGGAAGAGGGATACTACTTTGTCTACTCCATGATGTCCTTTACAGAGATAGATAAAACTTCAATTCTGCACTCTATTGTTATGCTCAGTACACATTACCCTTCTGAAATCTCACTTATGAGGTCATGGCAATACCTGGATTTAGCCAAACACTTTATATCAAATAGTTATCTGGGAGTTATGTTCCACTTCTTTGAAGGTGATGCTATATTTGTAAGGGTAAATAATACCCAAATCATACTGTCCACCTCAGCAGATAACTATTTTGGACCCTAGCAAAAGTGGCATAAGCAAGGTGAATGGTTGGCATCAGTTTACTCTTATAGTGTATTTTTTCACTTCAATGGTTTTATTCTGCTGTCAAGTTAATCCCACAATAGTTATTTGGGTAGAATAAATAGTTACCTGGGAGGTGTGTACCATTTTTATGAAACCAGTGCTTAAGAGTCAGCAATACCAAAAACATGACAACCACTTCAGAGAGAGAACTTATTTGGTATCATGGTATTAACAACAAAAAAAAAGGCATCAGTGTAGTCGTTAGTTATTTTGAATACATAGACCTAAAATACACATTCTTCCTTTAGATTTACATATTATTATGACCGCCGCTAGCGAAGCGGTCATGTAGGGATTGTCAAAGTTTTTTTTTTTTTCGTCATCTACTTCCTGAATTTTTGGTCAACGATACCCGGGACACCGAACCACCGGGGCACATGAAATTTGGTGGGTATGTAGCCCCACTAGACTTTTATGGAAAATTTTTGTTTCGTCCCCGGGGGCCACTCCCCCCCGTGCTGGGCCCCCCGAGCAGTTTTTCCTAAATAACTACCTGAACCGTAGCACTGAGGATGAAGAATCTTTTATGGTATGTTGGTCTCAAGGGCCCACATCAATCTGGCCCATAATCACTCATTTGTGATTTGCACCCCCCCGGTAAAAAATGAAAATGCAATATTATTCTGCTTTAATCGCCCCTATCTTCAGATGTTTAGAACTGCACCAAAGTTTATGTGTATGATTGACCTGGCATTCTCTGGGGGTATGCCAAGTTTCGTAGAATTCCATCCATGGGGGGGTCTAAAAAAAATTAGGTTATGTGTACATTTAGTGACTGTAAACTCATTGGCCTGTAGAGGCGGTGCACACATACACACATGCTCACACACACAGGCACCCACATACTATCGGTATTAGAACGGCCGATACATAACTACAAATTCAGTAGGATTAAAAGAAAGCCAAAATAAATATTCATCATCATCATCATCATCATGGCTGCATTTCCAGTATTGGCGATAAGTAGTCGTTTGTCCACTAGATGGCGCATCGTTGCAGTGAGACGTAATTTTGTTGGAAGTTAAAAGTGGGTTGGAAAAACAATGGACGCTTCCTACAAGGAGTGTAGTTTACCGCAGAGAACGTCTAATAAGGATAGGATGTTCACATGAAATGTAATTCCCATTTCTTCTTGAAGCCGAAATAAATCTGAGGATGTTTATCGGACATGCTTGGTTTTTACTACAGGTACGTTAATCTTATAATATCAATAAGGACCAAGGTAATTTTACCGTTAGCGTTGGTTGAGTGATGGAGGCCAATTTGATTGATTGCATTTGTAGAAAACTATAAATGCGGTTATACCAAGCAAATTGATAGCAGCACTGTAATTGTATCTTTCGACTGTCATTTGTTGCACGTGCTACAAAACTCATTCTGTGCAATGGAAGATTTACCAACGTTACACCGGTCTGATACAGTTTTGCCTATACATGCGTGAGACTGAGACGCCTGTTTATTTTGTTTTAAGTTCGTGCAGGATGTGAGGGGAATCGATGTGCTTTGATTCCAGCTTGGTAGTTGTAGTCTGTGAAATTAAAAAGCACGTGTGTGTGAAGTATCCAAACAATGACACCTTCCTTTCATTATGGCTGCTTTAGCAACACACCTTAACCTACTGTGTAGTGGGTCCCATTTAGAAGTGGCTACTTAATTCGTGCTTTCCTTGACTCATGGAGCTGCGTGAATTTTATTACAACGTTTCGCCACGATATGGCAGTTTAAGTCCGCTTGATACTGTAAGGCGTAAGCCATTGGTTTCCAATGGAGATTTTATTTGTGTCGCCAGCATAGCCTATTGACAATTTATGTTGTAAATAGGCCTATACCTTATAAGTCTACCTGTAGCTTAGGGAAGCTAACAGCTTTCTATTAGGATCTAGTTTGTTAGTTACAGTTTTGTCATAACTCCCTGATGCATTTTTGCATTTAGAATAGCCAGAGCGTGGATATCTCAATCGGAAAATTAAACAATATCGGGTGCCTATGGACTAGGCTGGGTGAACCCAGCCTGATCTGCCCGCTATTTTTATTTTTGATTTCTTAAAAGATTGAGCTTGGTCTGGTGAAAGCCAGACTAGCCATGGACCTCAGTTACACAATGCAAGGGAACATGAATCAGCCTATATTTGCACGAACAATAACGGACAACAGCTCTTCAACTTTGGCCCGTTAAAATGTGTATGAACAGTCTAGCGACGCATTTCATCAAGGCTTTCATTTGGACATGTCAGTTATTTGCACCACTGGGTTAGATGTAAAACAGCATTTCGTTTCAGACTACTGTTACTTAATTTGTGCATTGGCAATAACGTTTCAGACTACTGTTACTTAATTTGTTCATTGGCAATAACGTATCACATGAACTAAAGATGACTAAAATCTTATGTAGAAGAAGAAACATTCACCAAAAATCCATCCATCCAAAAATGTCCTTTGTTTTTGATAGCTGTTGAAAACGGCATGGAACTGACAGAGATGTTTTTGTTTATAAATAAATAAATAAAATTATGCTGATACCTTTTGCTTTTCCCAAATACAATGTAGCCTACAGGTGTAAGTGACCTTTCATCAATCCAGTTGCAATGGATGAACTGTGATGAACTGTTCACCGTGTACCTTGGGTTGCTGTAAACATATATGTCTCATCTATAACCAATCTGCAATCACGGTTCAAAAGACATACCACACTTAGGGCCCTATTATGACAGTCACACACTGGAGAATAGTTTAAACAAATTTCGGGGTTTGTTCAGTCCATATTGTGTTTGGTTTAGTTATGAAACGTCCAGCGCACGGCGCAAGAAGGTGGGCCTTATGTTTCTTAATCAGTCATGGGTGTGTTTTGGGCGTAACATCATTTAAACCAATGAGAATGACATCTGTCACTCCCTTTAACAGCACGGAACGCAACTTCAAACAGTGCATCGGTATTTTGACAGTGGCGCATTTGAAGCGCATTTGAAGGAATCTGCTTGCACACGAGACCGTATGGAACAGGTATTCCACTAAACCATGCTTTACTAAAACCTAGCATAGCCTTCACGCATTTGCACTCGTCTATTATTTGTCACTCATGTAACTCATTGGTAAAGTGAAACTAACTTCACCGTGGTATCAGTCAACGACAAAACAGTTCTACACAATTAGTTACTTTCACTATTGACTGACAATCGGTTACCATTGAAAACATAAAAAGCAACACTTACTCTAATAACGTTCGAATGACTGAATAAAACAACGTTTATCCTGCAGGGGAGTTGCTTATATCTCGTGACAGTGCGTCTTCAGCTGTGCTCATATGTGCCTCTCGCCTAATCACTTTTAACCGTCATTACCAATTTGCAAATGATGGTGAATAATTACTCATTGTGAGATGTATTTCGTAATATCTTTATTCTAATTATGTTTCCCATTGTAATCATGTAATTTGTAATGTATAGCATGGATGTGCTCTGGTGCTCGTTCATGGATGATAGAAGGATGGTGCATTGTGCACGTGTCCATATCAATGTTGATAATGCGCTCTTAAAATAACATATGAACAACTCGCCATGGACTTCTGACCAGGTTTCTCTTGGTCAGTGGCGTAATGTGTTTTAAGTAGTGTATGATAGCGATTTTAGGACAATGCGCCAGACCACTCCTTAGGTTGTTCATTGCCACACCTCCTGGCGCATTGTTTAAAAATGAGACGTTCAAAATACCACAATACATTTTGGGTTTTTCGCCATGGGCCAGAGTGGAAAATAGGGGCCTTAGTCTTCAACTGTGAATAAAAAACAGATCACTAACCATTATAATGTTAGCTCTTCATTGCAACTAATTTTGTTGCAATGCAAACATATTTTGAACTTTGTTTCAGGCCATAACTGACCACTATAAAACTTAAGACACTTGGTTTTTAGAGTTACTAAACACCTAATATTGGCCTGATTGGATTAGTGTTAGATTTATTATACACTATTATATATGATTTTCTTTTCCCCCTCTCTTATTTCTTTCTTTCTCTCTCTCTTTCTCACACACACACTCTGGGGGGAGATCGTGTGAGAGGAGGTGTCATCTCTAAAGAGGAAGAGGTTGTGTGTGACAGCTTAGGGGTATATGGATAGGTTATAAGCTCATTGCACAATCACCCTCTCTCTCATTCACACTGGTGAGCTTGTGCTTCCTCTTGCTGCCTCTGAAGGGTCTCATATGGCGTCATCACTCAACTAAAGAAGAACTAGAAGATCTGTAGCGGTTCTTTTTTTCTTTCGAAAAGGTAATACACAAGATGTTCGTTGAGGTCCTTGAATCTTGAGAAGGACAATGTTTAGGTAACCTCAGAGTGAATCTTTAATCGAGTTTATTGGGCTGTTAGTTAGATCGAGACATTGCGTGACAGTGCTTTCAGCAGGAGATTTTTTGGCGTTCAGTCACCATGGCAGACCTTGGCTGTGCTTATCCCCCTCCTGCCATGGTGGGCACCTACACTTCGCATCCTCCCTTACCGCCCAGAACGCGGCCTCTGAAGACGAGGAGTATGGCGCGGCCTGTGCTGGTTGCACTGCTGATTCTGGCTCTGGGCGGCATGGCGGTGGAGGCCTGCTTCATCTACGACCTGTACCAAAAGGTGGACCCGGTGAGTAACGTCGCCTCTCTCTCTCTCTCTCTCGTCGTTTTGACTGATTTCTCTGGTTTGCCTCTTCAGCGGTGGGTCTCATCTCCTACGTGACTTTCAGTCATCTTTTTCACACCTTCGTCTCTTTCTCTTCTCACCTCAGCAAACGTGTTCATTTTCTCATTCCTTTCTTTCTTTCAGTCTGTCAGTCTTTCTCCATCTCAGAATATAAATCAGCAGTCAGTAAGGTGTCCAAAGAAAAATGAGTTTCCAATTAATTTGTATACCAGTCCAGGTGAAATCAGCAAGTATAGAGCATTTGATGTATACGATACAATATAAGTGGCAAATTGATTGTTCATTCGTGAGTTCAGTGAATATCTTTTACAAAAAAACATATTGTTAGTGAAGGTCCAAGTCAATGTCAAAAGATATGAAGAAACTCCATGATGGACACAATGAGATTGCAAGTAACAAGACTAGTTAGTTCATGTCCCATGACACAACAGAAAAATAAGCGACAGACAGGTTAACTTTTTTCTCTCTCCACACTGACGGGGAACCCATGACTGATTCTCTCCTGCTGCGGGGTCTGTGGGTAGCGGCTAGACCCTCGGTAGACTTCTGTGCTGAAAAACCCCCAGCTGAATGCCAGCATGCACAGATGCATGCTTTTAGTTGGTAGTTAGTAGTCCAACAAAACCATCAAAAACTCCAAAATCTTAAATCTGTGTGAAATGAGGGGGAGATGGGGGTTTGTGGCTAAAGACCGTGACTGGAAAGTTGGTAACCTGGACACCTGTCTTTCAATATTGTAGAACACACTGTCGCTTTCTCTAGTGCAATATATGTACAATAGTTTATATTTCATTTTATCCCCTGGAGACAATAAATACTGTTTTCTGATTGGCTGGTTGGGTGACTATTAAGTAAGGGATAATAGACACCGATTTGTCCTGATATATGGAATTAGTGGATGAAGTGCAAAGCCTTACGCGCACGATTTTATTCACGCTGCTAGGCAGCCTGGATTCTATGGACTTCGTTTTCACCTCAACGAAGGAACCAATCACAGAACAGAGGGAGGGCAGCAAGACGATGACGACACACCGAAGCCGTTATGAGCTATGTACAGACGCATTTGACAGACATCCGTATAGCGCCCAATAAATGGCTCTGGGCATTTGTAAACCACGTTTTAAATACGAGAAAATTAATTTCTAGTTCCCAAACCCCATCTTAATGAGATGAAGTCTGACGTTAGCCAGGCTAGGTAAACTGTATATCGGGATAAAGAAAGTAGTACAACAAATTGAACCAGTTGGTTTCTTTTTAAACTGAATCACATATTTTGTGGTAAAGATGCATGACTATTGCTTACATACATGAGTGGCAACGGGAGGATAAGCAGGATAACGGCCTTCGAGATGTCCCGATATATGGAATTAATGGACTTGGCGGAGGTTACTCGACTTTGCCTAGGGTTGTGGAGTTCTTTGCCTCCACCTCGTCCATTAATTCTGTAGCCTATATCGGGACACCTGAGCGGCCGTTATCCCTATAGGCTATATTATAAGCACCCCTCCAACATTTCTGTCAGACAAAGACAGACAGAAAAAATGAGAATGGGAGCAGTCGTGGCCTACCGGTTAGGGCTTCGGGCTTGTAACCAGAGGGTTGCCGGTTCAATCCCCGACCAGTAGGAATGGCTGAAGTGCCCTTGAGGAAGGCACCTAACCCCTCACTGCTCCCTGAGCGCCGCTGTAGCAGGCAGCTCACTGCGTCGGAATTAATGTGTGCTTCACCTCACTGTGTGTTCACTGTGTGCTGAGTGTGTTTCAATAATTCACGGATTGGGATAAATGCAGAGACCAAATTTCCCCCTCACGGGATCAAAAGAGTGTTTTACACTTATACTGCATTAGCATGACCAGACCTGATCATCATAGCCAACCTTACAAACGTTGCTAAGCAGGGTGGGATGGCGGGCATTTCATTCACTTTTCATACTAAAAGTAAACCATGACTTCACAACCACACAAAATTGCAAGCACTGATTTTTTTCTCAGTGAAATTATTCAAATCATAGAAATATAATGAAGATGAATCCATTGATTTGTCTTTGTCTTGTTCGATGTGACCTCTCCTTGACCTGGCAATCACTCAGGTATGGTAACTGTGTCCTCGGCTAAACCGGTAAGCTGTGAAAGTGGTCAAAGAGGAAGGAGTCCATTTTCACAATAGGTGGGAAGATGTAGAGAGGTGGTGGTCAGGGTGTGTGTGAAGTGTGTATTTGTTTGGGCAGTTCAGGGCACCACATGACCCAAAATATCCACTGGTATATCTGAAATTATAATAACATGTATTTTTCTTCTCTGTTTTCTTCCAGAGTGCAAAAGGAGACGCACCACAGGGTCATGAAAGTATGTTACTTAAGTGTACATTTGAATTGTTAGCAAAATAAACAGCATCCAACACCCCTCAAATATAAACTTTTGACATGTCGATCAATGACTTTATATCCCCAGAGCAAATTCAAGTCAACATGAGTTCAGATCCCATGAAGAAACCCTCAAAACCAATGGCACATCTGATTGGTAAATGTTTTTTGCCTTATCTCAGCTAAAAGTTATGGATATTTTAAATGTATGTTTAAGAAATGCATGATTTTGTCATTCGTTTGTCTTCTGTGGTGAAACAGGTGCAAGTAAACCTCGCAAAGATGGAATCATCCTTTGGGAAGTGGAGGATCGCATGGATGTAACCATCATGCACAAAATTAAATACGACAATGGGAAAATCATTATTCAGAAAGAGGGCTATTACGCTATTTA
Source organism: Alosa alosa (assembly GCF_017589495.1). NCBI lineage: Eukaryota > Metazoa > Chordata > Actinopteri > Clupeiformes > Clupeidae > Alosa > Alosa alosa. The sequence continues at coordinate 2,361,832 of NC_063194.1, forward strand.
CTCCAAGATGTATTTTAAAGAGACACAACAACGCCTGATCCTACATGAGGTTGTCAAGACCACACCACGCTACCCAAAAGAAATAGTTCTCCTACGGTCAAAAAGATTCCCTCCCAAAGATACACATGCAGGTCATACAAATAGCTACTTGGGAGGAGTGTTCCATTTGTTTGAAAAAGAAGCTATCTTTGTCAAGGTGAATAATCGCACGGAGGTCACACTTCTCCAACCAGCAGACAACTACTTTGGCGCTTATATGGTGTAGCAAACAAGTCAAAAGACAGCATCTTGACACACAGTACATATGTGTTGGTATTAGCATAAAGGCGATACATTAAAGAAGAATAAGATATTTCTAATGTTAATGTGTGTATTTTGTTTTAAACAACGTATAGAAAGTTAAGAGCACTGAACAATTACTGTTATTCAAATTAACTCCTTTTGGTCAAATACACATGATTGATATTATTGTTTTGCACAATTTATTTTTAGGAAATTATACATTGAATTCAGTTTTTTTACATCAGATTTCAAGCACTTTACTTTCATCTCAAACAAAATATCTACTGTGATCACAGGATTGCATAATAACCTGTTGGTATTCTTGGTAATTTTTAGTACTTACAATGTAATTCAAATATGTCATCTTTGTGTTTTTCATTTTATATGTTGACAATCATGCACATTTGTGGTGTGATGACTGAATTTAACACTCACATAGCAATGTGCAGTGTGACTATGTCGCTGTTATGTCCTGATAAGTAAAATAGGTATTATTATTATTATTATTATTATTATTATTATTATTTAGCTATTTATGTGTATATATGCTTTAATATTGTCATATTTGATGACTGACCGTCTCAACACACATTGTATTATGTACAGTCAGTCAAGCCATTGTAATAATCCCAATATAGTCGCAAAGTGAAAATGCAAAATGTAACCTGGACTGTTATCTCACTTCTGAAAACCTATTCCATTGGTTTTTCACACAATGAATGTAATTTATTGTAAACTGTATTCATCATTCAAATAGTTTGCAAAACGTATGGTGTCTGTAGTCTGTAGATGTACCATCAATGACTTGCCACAGAGTAACTGTGTTTATTGAAAGAAAAACAGCAGATTTCTGACATGAGTGTCATAATAAAACATTTCTCTCTATTCATATTTTTCATGTTGTATTATGTTTGAAATGGTCATGATTCTGTACATAGCCTAAAAAACACCAATAATAACCTACAGCCAAGACATACAGTTAATGACTAATGTTTTTTAACAAGAGGCTTATTACAGCTCAACAAATATATCTACTGTAGCGGAATCCTCCCCCGTTTATCAGGCCCATTGTATCTGTAATCAAATACTTACACAAAAAGAAACCCGTACAGACTTCATATTTGCTAATGTGATGGTGACTTCCTCATAGAGAAGAATGAAGCAAACTACACATATTGCGCAATGGTCAAATAGCACTGAAATTAAATTATCTTCTTTTTTGCTTTGGTGTGTGTGTGTGTGTGTGTTGACGGGGGTATATCTCAGACAAAGAATTCATTTCCCTTTTCTGAAACACACAGAGAGGCAGCCAGCAGCATGCTTTGTGAGACCCTAGATCTTGACAGAGCGGCGAGCATGCACACAGGCCACACGCATTTCACAGGAAGTGTCAGGCCGCTTAGGCGTGCTGAGTGGGAGGAGGAGGCAGCAGTCAAAGAAGTTATAACAGCCCATGCATGGACACTTGTACTCTCTTTCTTTATCTCTCTCTTTCTCTCTCAAGTGACTAACAGCCTGGGTGGCTGTGCTTGTTTCCTCTTGATGGACCAAAATCAGGATTTAACCTTCTGTGTAATTTCTCTGGAGTCCATGACCTTTGTCTTTACAGGTCAGGAGGTCTGACTTATGGTAGACTATTTCTGGAAGAATACTTTCGTCATTTTGATTTTTAAAGAGCGCTTCTTAGAGTTAAAGAGGGATCATTTTTTGACGCATTTTCAGGTAGGAGGAGCACTTACTGTGGAAATGGCAGCCTCTGGCAACCTGTACCCCAATGTCTTCATGGTGGACACTCACACAGATTATCCTCCGCCACTGCCACCCAAGCCGGTCCCTTTCCGCAAGAGAAGGAGTGTGGCTCAGCCAGTGCTGTTTGCCCTGGTCATTCTGGCCCTGTGTGGCATGGCGGTGGAAGCCTGTTTCATTTACAGTCTGTACACCAGCAAGTCCTCTCCGGTGAGTAGTCATTCCCCTCATTAAGTGTGGCACCTTCCTCCGTTTTCCATTGCTGGCTCAAATGAAGAGCCTCCCTATATGACCACAGATAAATGTATTTAACTTATTCATCAATTTGCATTCCAATCAACTAGGATGTCTGTCAGTGCCATTTCTACTATTTCACTTAAGACTTTTCTGATTTTAGTTTGCTGCATTTTTTATTTATTTTTATTTTTTTACATGATTTTTATTGGTTTTAGTTTGCTGCATTTTTGTTCACACACATTTTTGTCCATGTTATTTCAGTGTAAAAAAATCAATGAATGATGTGTTTAGTATTTAGATATGTGTATTGTATAATATATTGATATTGTTTGGCGACACGCGATGCAAATTTCGAGCCAAGCCTGAAGAAGTTCAGTTCTATATCCATTGAGATATCCATGAGATATCTCAATTTAAACGTAAACATAAAAGTACCGTAGATTTTGCCATTGTAGTACAGAATTGGGAAAATACTGAACATAAAATGGAACTGAACTCCTTCAGGCTTGGCTCGAAATTCGCTTCGTGATTCACCAAACAATATCAATACCAAAACCAGAAAACTGTCAATACTTCCAGAAAATGGAAAGAGGTACTGTAGGCTTGTTTAGGGCATGGAGTGGAAGCAACATTTGTGGTGAGCACTTATAGCTGGTTTGTCCCACCATGATGTGAAACCCCCCCCATAAAAAAAGTTCCACTATGATCTGACTATGGCACTTGATCCTGTGGTTTCATTTATGTTTTGAGCTAAAGAGTACTGCTAATAGTCAAGGTGTCTAGACTGAGTCATGAAACAGCAGGTTCAGTCTACTTTTCCCTATGCTGCTTTGTACTGTAGGTGCCAATCTGACTGCGGAGATGCCCCTGCTTGCCAGAGTTTCATCTCAGTTTCCCCATTCGTTAAAAATGTCTCTTATTTCTGTTTTTTCAATCTGAGTTAAATTTCTTATCACTTCACAGGGTGACTCAGAAACACAGGAGATGTCAAAGCAAGGTACAGTTCAGCTCTATGACCTAACAATTATGCCACTCTACCACAACATGTATAATACTTAGGCCCGGGCTACACTGGGTCTGCAACTGAAGCGCTCTGTTCACGTAGCGTGACAATAGTTTTTGAAAACTTGTGTAATTTCCGGAATGTATGTGCCACTGTCATATCTTGTGTAGCCAGTTCCATTGATTACAGTGGAAGCTATTGTTGCATCAGATGTTGCGCTAACAGAACGCTTCAGTTACGTGCCCAATGTAGCCTCCCTGTACAGTTCCTATGTAATTTCCGCACTCATTAAAGGATCAAAAAATCCCTTGTTTCTCTGATTGATGAATACAGTTGCAGATAAACCAACACCAATAGATAACCCTGTGGTTCCACCTTCCAAACCTCTCGCCCATATGAACAGTGAGATTTTTCTACCTTTTGCTACAGTATTTATTACCTTTTAGACACATAATCTCTAATACTCCAAAACTGTTTTATCATCAGTCTTTGTTGTCGTCACTGCAGGTAATCAGAAACCTACTGCTGATGGACTCATGCTTTGGCATGACTACGGTGAATCTATCATACATGGAATGAAATACAAAGATGGGGGCCTAATTATCCAGGAAGAGGGATATTACTTTGTTTACTCCAAGGTCTACTTTACAGAGAAGCACAACATTTCACTTTTGCATTCCATTGTTAGGACCACAGACCGTTACCCTGAAGAGCTGGTGCTTCTGCAGTCAAGGGAATACATACCCAAGTCAATCAAAAACTTTAAAACAAATAGTTATCTGGGAGGTATGTTCCACTTCTTTAAAGGTGATACTATATTTGTAAGGGTAAATAATACCGAAATCATACTGTCCACATCAGCAGATAACTATTTTGGAGCCTATATGGTGTAGTAAACTGGCATAAACAAGATGGATGATTGGCATCGGTTTACTTTGTATGCACAATGTATGTTTGCACTCCAATTGTTTTATTTTACATAAACACCATAGCACATCTTATCATCTTGTTATTCCAACCGTCTATAAAAATGCCTCATACATTTTAATGCAGAACATACTTTGTATTTATTTGTAGACTTTTCGGTAACATTTTACTTGACAGTGCCGACATAAGAGTGACATGACACTGTCATGAACGTGTCATAAACAAGTCATAAACATTTATGACATAACACTTCTGTAATTAAGTGGCATTCGGTTTTTGTCATAACAAGTTAGGGTTAGGATTAGGGTTAGGTTTAGAGTTATGGTTAGGGTTAGGGTTGAGATTAGGATTAGGATTAGGATTAGGGTTAGAGGTTAGGATTAGGATTAGGGTTAGGATTAGGATTAGGTTTCATGACAGTGTTACCGACTTTTCTTTCTCCTATTCTGATAGCCATCAATGTAGTACATACTCTGCCAAAAGCTTCTAATGTCTGCAAATACTCCAGTCTTTTTTGCTTTAAATGAGGAGGAAGGGAAGTGTGGTTTGTGTGTCAGTTATAGGCCAGAGAAGGCTTTAAATAAGTCAGCACACTTCTTGAATATTTTCCTTTTTTTGTGTTTTATTTTGTCATGATTTTTAAAGTTTTTCACTTTTGATCTGCACCTAGGAAATGCACAATGACCTCCTTGAACTAGTCATAGGCCAGAGGCATGGGAGAGTCTGTACATGGAGTGAGGAAATAGGAAGGAAGCACTGAGAATAGAGTTGATCTATTTGGCATTTTTTCAAACCGCCGCCAAGAGTTTTTCATGTGACGTATATAAATTGCAGTAACTTTTAATATCTGAATTTATTACAGTGTTTTTTATGTTTATATATGTTATGTTATAGTGTTTTTTATGTTTATATATATTATGTTTGTTATGTTCTTATATGTAATCTTAATGGTTTGGAAAAAACTACTCAAGTTGAATGTATATTTTATAACTGTGAATAGATTAGTAATGTAATGTTGCACTTCATGCTGTGTTTGTGCAAGGTTTCGAAAATAATAAAGTGCTTATAATTGCACATTTCTGGTGTGAAACTATAATAATCTTGAGCTTACTGTGATTTCTGCATATTCTATATCTAAGAATGCATAACGGTTAAAATTTAAAGTTGCTGAGCAACAATTCCGATAGTGGTGGAACTATTCTATGGGGACTCCGCGGAAGAATGGACATTTGTAGATGAAATAGCTTTTAAATTTCATGATTATTTGTTTATTTTATATCAATGTTTAAAGGGACACCAGGCAAGCCTGATCGGTCTGAAGCTCTTTTCCTTTTCTTTGCAGCTTCTGTCAAGGGTTTTCGCTGCTTCTTCGCTGGCTCTGCCATTATACACACGTTTGCAACAATCTCTAGCGTTTTGTTAGCCTGCCTGCTTCGGTCGGTGGGTAGGATACACTGAACTTGCAAAGCGGGATATTCTTCCTACAGGCAGTAGGGGCGGGCGAGAGAGTCCGCTTGAGGCTGTTCTATATCGTGAATATAGCACAGCTGAGGGTTGCTTCGCTTCGCTCGCTTCGTGCCTAACAACATCCCTCAGCTGTGCTATATTCACGATATAGAACGGCCTCTCGGGGCTTATTGATTAATAAAACTATTGGCATATGAGCTGCTAGAGTGTGCAGTCTCCTTCTGTTCAGAACACATGATTAACAATACAAACACTCATGAAAGCTGTCCTTGCCTAGCCTACACCTACACACTCTGCATGTCCACCAAAAGAAAACAAACAACTTGCACATTTGCTGACAGTCAGTCTCTTGCCTTGGGAGCTGCAGTGCGGTCAGGTCGGTGCCCTGTAAACTTCAACCACAGCAGTTTACTGTCATAGCGGAAAGGCCTCCATCTTGTTTGCAGTGCACTGCTACAGGGGGGTGGGTGCACTGGCTCTCCCTCTCTCCTCATGCACAGCACAACTAGACGCTGACCTTCACACAGCCCATTAGCATTTTGCTCCTGCACTCTCTTTTAGGGCATCTCTCAATTCACCTCAAACAGAAATGAGTTCACAGTTTGATAACACGGGGTAATTGCATTCATGTGTTGCAAGGGGTCAAATATGTGTCTATGTCATGTTCTACATGTTCTCTCATGTCATGATGTCATGTCATGTTCCACTACAAGTTTCTGACTTGACTGTTTCTGATCCATTTGATTGTGTCATTCTTACAGTATTTTCACCTCCTCCCTTTCTGTCTCTTCCACATACACACACACACACACACACAGACAGACACACATGCACACACACACACACACGAACACACACACACACACGAACACACACACACACACACGCAGACACACGCACACACACACACACACACACACTTTTTTATTAATGTGTAGGTTTTGTGAGTGAGTGTTTGTGAGTGTTTAGGTGAATGTGTGAAAGCAAGAGTGTCTCACACATATGTTGTTATCTTAACTAAGCACTTTGTGTCCTTTCTCTCCTCCCTGCTCTATTCTGAGAAGCTGCTCTTTTGAGCTCACCCACGCCAGGGGCTCGTTCTTCATAACGCGCTTGTGTATTTGTAAACCCGGAGAGGAAGTGGGGGGGTGGGGAGAGAAATGCGACACAGGTATCGGAGGAGCACGTTTGTTTCGCTGACTCATGTCTAGCTTTAGTTTTGAGCCTGTGCATCTATCTGGTAGTGGAACTTTCCGTCACTGTGGCTGAGCCTTATGGAGTATGGTCAGTAATAGCAGGAGTGGTCACTTTCCTTTTGACATTTACTCATGTGAGTCACTGTCGCACTGGATAAGGCACAGGTCACAGGTGGTCTATCTGGCTGTGAGATATTGGATAACAGTGGTGGTGTTATGTTAGCACCCCCGGTGGAATGCTTTTTCTAAATGCTATCTGATTACAAATGCCAACAAAGACCTATGGACTCTCTACAACAACTTTAAGGAACTGATCTTTTCAAAGTCAAGCGGACATGCTTTTTTCTTACTTTCTACATGCTCTTTACTTCCTCTGTAGTGAGTAATTTCTGCCAATTATGTTTATGTATTTATCATCAAAAACCAAATGAGGAAGTATGGGTCACTTAGAATTTAGAATATGACTTATCAGGCATCATCATCATCTATCCTCTGCCATGATACAGATGCAATATCCCATTGACAAATCACATAGGATTGTGTGCCAACATCAGCACATACAGTACATCAGAGAAAGAATTACATGCTAGTTTTAATAGCACAGTTGGAACTTCATACAGATGTAATACAATGGCTGTAATAAAGTATGCAATTAAATAACATACAAATTAATCTGACTTGAATGTTAAAATGAACATTTTTATATAATACCACACATTCTCATGTCACATTGATAAATGATGTCAATCTTGGTTGGAATTCCAATTCCATTAAACTCGCACTAGCAGTGAAACATGTTCAGGGATGACAGATTACACATACATTTACATTCACACAAGAATAGAGATCGCTTAATGGTGATTTGAGCCCCCACTGTCGACTTCAAGGCAGCGCTGCCACCGGTGATTAAAGGCAGCGCTGCCTTGCCTAACCCTAACCCTAGCCCTAGCCCTAGCCTAAGCCTTAACTAGGCTTGGGTATCGAATATCGAGTATTGGTTGGAACCGGGACTATCTTTGCGATTTTCCCGGAATCGTTCAAAAGTTTAAATTTCGATTCCTAGTTTCGATTCCCAGTCCGCTGACCGGAAGAAGAAACGGCTAACACCAATGAAGAAGCGCATAGTTCATAGAATTAAAATTCAGGGAGAAGGTCAGACTATTTCAAGCAGGGTTCCTGCGGATCCTTAAAAAGTCTTAAATACAACTGAATTGATAGACTGAGAGATAGACAGGTAGCCTACGTGGAATGAGGAAGCCTATGGTAGAATGAGCGGGAGAAAGAGTTGGTAAGCCAGTTAACGATAGGTTGGCCATACGTTCGAATTTAGGCCGGACATATGGATTTTAAAAGCCCTGTCCGGCGTCCGGCGCAGCCTCAAGCCGGACGCTCATTTGTTCTCCTTTTTGGAGTTGCGCTTGGCATCTAAAATCTTTGCTTGGACGCAGCATCGTTTCACAAACTATGGACGCGAAGACTGCTGGTCAAATTATGTGCAGTGCTTTGCAATCAGGAGGAAATACTGTATATGTTAAGTTGATCTGTTTGCATCTTTGCCAGCAGCTTGCTTGCCAGCGTTTCCCAGTAGGCTAGGCCTACTTCGTAGCCTAGAAATCTAGATGCGCCCCTAGCGCTACCTACTTCGCAAAAGTTGTGAAATATCCGCATATTTTTTGAATGTCGATGACTGCTACATAAAAAAAACGTGCGTTCATAATACGTGCGTGCTAGAGATGAAACCAGCAGTTTTCAGCAGGATCATGCGAGGAGGACCTGTCTCTTAATTAATTTAAAACAAGTCAATGGTTTTACAATGTTTCAGTCAAGCTTTGGTTGGTTTAGATACAACTGGTATGCAAAATGTAAAGTAGTGGATTAACTTTAATTTGCTGTGCTGCATATTGGACAATAGATGCACATAGTAAATTATATAAAGTAGGCTTATTAAAATATGTAAATAGCTTAGTCTAACTTTGAAAAAATATTGAAGGGAATCCAGTCCTGTGCACATATTTTTGGCAAGTAGCCCTAGGCTACTACAGACACAGGTGAAGAACAGTCAGCCTCAGCAGTAAGCAAAACCAAATATGTACAGCCAGCTTCAAAAGCAAGCAGCCCAGACCCTAAAATTGGGCATTTATAGCTGTGAAGGTAATTCACACACAATTATTTTTCTTTCGCCAAAATATATTTGGTAACTTCTGTAGACATCCAAAATGGGATGGGGGTTAAAATTAGTAGGAAAAAAAAAATGATTGCATAAACAGTCATATATATCTTTTTGCCGTGGTATAGTCTTAATTTTAATTTAGATGTCTTGAAAAGGTCTTCCTTGAAAAAGGCAAAATTTGCACTTGGAAAATGTGCAGATACCCTGAGAAAGACCGTTGGTTAGCTAGCTCATTTAAAATATCCTAAACTTTTTTTGACCCTGCCTGTTAAAAAAATCGGAATCGAGAATTGTTAGGAACCGGAATCGAAATAAGAAATCGGAATTGGAATCGGAATCGGAATCGTTCAAATTCAAACGATACCCAACCCTAGCCCTAACCCTAGCCCTAGCGCCCTCTAGGCAGCGCTGCCTTGAAGTCAACAGTGGGGGCCCAAAAGACCATATAGGGCCTGCAACAAATAAGCATTCTACACTCAAACATAGGTGATTATGTAAGGGATAATGTATAGAACGCCGGTCATTATGGGGAAAATAAGTCCCGACAGGGTTTAACCGACCCCGACGCCACCAGCGGAGGGGTCTTGTTTCGTCCCGAAGGGACTTATTTTCCCATGATGACCGGCGTTCTATACATTATCGCTGCTATTATTAATATCGACTACTTGCCAAAACGAAAAAATAAACTCCATGATATATCTCTTTACACTCATTTGTTACCGTTTTGTTGTGGCTTTTGCTGAGAAACAAATAGTTCGCAACACACGCTGAACTTGAATCAAACATTCTTTAGAACACAGCTGATCAACCGTCTGCTTTCACTTTTGAATGAAGTTCCAAGCACAAACTCCGTTGCCATTGACAGCGGTCATTCTTGTTTTCAGAGGTCCTTCCCCAAGAAATAATGACCGCTAGAACTTTCGGAAATCCCATTCAAGTCAATGGAGCATTCTACTTGCATTGTGAAGAGCCGTATAATAATTGTTTTTATTTATTCAAGTTTTAATTTTAGTCTGACTAATTTCAATTCACACAACTGTTTGTAAATACACCCTATAAATAAATATATACCATCTTTATATATATAGCCTATATATAGCCTATATATATTCGTGGATACAAAGACTTGATTGCCAAGTAGCCACATTCCTTTCTTATAGGAGGGCACTGCAGTGCAGAATAATGCACATGTGTTTCCAATAATCTTATCAGTACAGACCTCCATTGCAATTATAGGCAAGGTAAGAGCCAACTGTTGAACAATATTAGTGTGTCTATGGTGACATAGCCTACATTTGAAAGGGTAGTCACAACCCACTGCCAGTGTAATGTTAAGATAAGATAAAGAACATTTAGGTATTGCCTTTACCTCCCCATATCGATTACCAATCAATGATTTAAAAAAGAGAAAAACATGTCTCATAGCCTACAGGGGAAAAAGGTTGTCAGTGAGCTTCCAATAACTGGGAAACACTGCCCTCTGGTGGATTAAGCAACTATGACATTTTCTCAGAACAACATACCTTAGAAAAGGAAAAATGTGCTTAGAAATGTGGAAAATGTCCAAACAAATATATTAAATACCAAATTAGAATATCAGACATGAACCACATGAAGTAGTTCATCTGAAACATGTATGTGGGTAGCCATAGCCACTTAGTAGTACTCAACGTCACGCTAGTTTCTATTTCCAATCAATGTGAAAGGACAAACAGAAAGGGCCTAGATAGAAAGAGAAACAAAGATGCTCAAAGCAGGAGAGGAACATCCATGCAAAAGACAGAACTAAAGGCCTCTGACAGATAATGAGTATCTGTGTGGTAACTAATTAGTCTTGGAAACCTCAGCCTGGGGCAAGCCTCTGTCGTGCTCGTTCACATCTGGAGGCAGTGGAAACCAGACCCAGTTTATCATAAAAAGTGTGGGGGTGTCGCAATCACTGGCAAACAATTCATTCAGATCATAACGGATAATATGGCTGTTGTGAGTGTGTTTGTTCCGACACGCAAGGCAATGACGGAGAGGACGAGGCAGAGGGGGAGTGGGGATCGGACGGAGGTTGGAGAAGGGGAGAGAAATGTAATTATTCTGCACCCACTATGTGTTCTCTTGTCTTATCGAAGATGTAGAGCATGTGTAAGATCCCAAATGGGTGGTGGGTGGTGGAGGTGGTTGGATATTCCAGTGTCTGCATGGCTTAAATATATCTAATGACCTTCTATGGTCTATATTAGAGTGTTTGTTGGTAGCGCTAATAGCATCTACTGATACGTTTTTGCTGAATGGGGATTTCCCATTAGCCTGATTCTAGTCTTAGTCACGGATTGAAGTCATTATGATGTGTGTGTATGTGTGTGTGTGTCTGTCTGTCTGTCTGTCTTTGTTTGTCTTAATATGTCGATTTAGGTGGGCTGTTATCTGACTGCGGTTAGGATTTCTTGATAACAGTTTTGGAAAATGAAGGTCATACTCACACGGCCTCACTTTCAATTGGGGTCACAAAATTACACTGACTCACATAGAGCTGTGTGTGTGTGTTTATTTATTTATGTATGTGTCTGAGTGTGTACGATATCTGTATGTATGTAGGCCTATGTTCTAAAATGTGTATATATTTATGTATGTGTGTGAGTGTGTACGTATATCTGTATGTATGTAGGCCTATGTTCTAGTGTGTATATATTTATGTATGTGTGTGTTGGGGTGTGTGTGTGTGTGTTTGTATTTGTGTGTGTCATTCTATTTGTCTGTGTTTTGTCTGCGTATGACACCAGTCCTCCGGTTCCTCGACAGCACAGTTTGAAAAATGAGGGTCCCGTGCTGTCACACTCACACGGTCTCACTTTCAGTTGGGGTCACTGACTCACATAGAGTAAATACACCAGATCACAGTCTGCTTTCATAGAAAGGGGACATTTGATGGTGTGTGTGTGTGTGTGTGTGTGTGTGTGTGTGTGTGTGTGTGTGTGTGTGTGTGTGTGTGTGTGTGTGTGTGTGTTTGTCTGTCTTAATGTGTCGATTTAAGTGGGCTGTCAGTCGACTGCGGTTAGGATTCCTTGATAACAGTTTTGGAAAATGAGGGTCTTGTGCTCTCTCACTTTCAACTCTGACTCACTGACTCACATAGAGTGAATACACCAGATCACAGTCTGCTTTCATCAAAAGGGGACATTTGATGGTTTCTGATGTACTGTATGTTATGGGAGATTATCTGTGTAGTGCATGTGTTTTAGGTATGTGTATGTGTATGTATGAATGTCTATGTGTATGTATGGATCTATGTATGTGTATGTATGAATGTGTATGTATGAGTGTATGTATTTATCAGTGTATGTATGTATTTATTTGTGTGTGTGTGTGTGTGTGTGTGTATGTATGTATGTCTGTAGCTATGTATGTAGTTCTATGTTCTATATGAATGTGTAATATATATATATATTTGTATATGTGTGTTTGTGTAGGCCTATGTTCTATATGAATGTATATGTACTGTATTTATGTATGTGTGTCTATGTTTGTGTTTGTGTGTTTTGTCTACGTATGACATCCGTTCTGGCTGTCTGCAGCTCCGGTTCCTCGACAGCACAGTTTTGGAAAATGAGGGTCCTGTGCTGTCACACTCACACGGTCTCACTTTCAGTTGGGGTCACTGACTCACATAGAGTGAATACACCAGATCACAGTCTGCTTTTATAGAAAGGGGACATTTGATGTGTGTGTGTGTGTGTGTGTGTGTGTGTGTGTGTGTGTGTTTGTCTGTCTTAATGTTTCTGTCAGCTGACTGCGGTTATATTCCTTGATAGCAGTTTTGTAAAATGAGGGTCCCCTGCTGTCACACTCACACAGTCTCACTTTCAGTTGGGGTCACAACTCTGACTCACATAGAGTTGTAAATCACAATCAGCTTTACAGAAAGAGGAAATTTGATTGTTTGTGATGATACGGTAGATTGTCTATGTATGTATGTGTGAATTTTTGCATGATCATTGTTTATGTATGTATGTATGTATGTATGTATGTATACATATGTATGTATGTATGCATGTATACGGATGTATGTATGTATGTGCGTATGTTTCTGTGCGCCGTGTGTCTGTGTGTGTGTGTGTGTGTGTATATATGTATTTATGTAGTCCTATGGTCTGTATGAAAACATTAGATCACAGTCCACGTTCACAGAAAAGGGAAATTTGATGGTTTCGATTTTGAACTGTGAGTGGCTCCTTTCCGTATTGTGAAACCTTTTGACATTAGATTTTAAAAACAAGGCAAACTCTACAGAGCTATCTGGGTCCTACGACTGAATGCTGCTACAATAAATTGCTATGTATGCTATGTTTGAGTAAAAGGCCGTATACAATTTTAATTAGTGACCCCGGCAGTAGTTTGTCTGTGTATGTATGCATGAATGTGTGCATGTTTGTTTATATGACCATTGTTTAAGAATGTATATGTATGCCTAACTAATGTATGTATGTATGTATGCATGTGTGTGTATGTATGTATGTATGTATCTATCTATGTATCTATGTATCTATGTATCTATCTATCTATCTATCTATCTATCTATCTATCTATCTATCTATCTATCTATCATCTCTCTGACTGTCTGCTTATCTGTCTGTCTGTGTCTTTGTTTGCTGAATACATACATGAGTCATTCAGCCTTTGGTGTGGAGAAATGGTGGGTGGTGATAACTTTTTGGATGGGCTTGATGACGCCATGAAATACTCCCACAGCTTTCCCTGCTATACTCTAAACAGCATCTGACAGCATCACAAATCTGTAGTACAAAGAGCAGTTTTAATAGAAGAAATAGAATAAGCTAAGTATTACAATAACACATTAGTTTAAACGTGAAGTATTTATTGTACAAAATGTTTAAAAAATATGTAAATAAATAAATATTTTTTATATAAATAAGGCCAGTGTAGTTCATAGCATAATGAAGAATCAGATGCAGATATCCATATAGATCTGACTGCAATACACATATGAGTAAAAACTCACTTTCTTCTCTCGATTTCCACTTTCTCCTTTTTTCAGTGTCACTTTCAAAACACAGTTTGTACTTCACACATGCAATGGCATGTCTGTATTTGTGAATTTCCATAATTTGCTCTTGACATTTGTGAAGTTTCAAGTGAGGCCTCAATATAATGTATACACAAATTATACAGTTAGAGATTTCCTCTGTTTCATGGTCATACTAACCAAACCCAGTGTCCTCTCTAACTTAACTAAGTGTTATCCTTACACTAAGGATATATGAAATAAAACCTAAACATATGAAATCTAAGGCATATCATACATTTTTTTTATACAAACTCTTTTTAAAGCCTCCCTACGAGACAATCACATTTATGAACATATCATGACAGGTGCCACATGCAGGCATACAGGACAAGCACCATGCATGTGGCCATCATAGGGAATGATCAGGGAAGGTCTGTCTATGGCAGCTTCATGGTGCTGAGGCGCCTGTTGGTGTTTTAACGTCGTCTTCAAGGCAGCGCTGCATGGAAGGCACTAGGGTTTGGCAAGGGTTAGGGTTAGGGTTAAGGTTAGGGTTAGGTGCCTTGAAGTCGACGGTGGGGGCTTAAAACACTATCGAGCCGCTGTGGCAGCTTATGAGAATATAGCACACTGAAACATTCTTTTATCAAACATCATCAGTTATGATGATTAATGACAGGATCTTTCCTGACATTTCTTGGGGTTTTTATCCTGGCCATATTGTGTCACACATTGCTCTAGTACTAGTACAGTGAGCTGTGTGAGAATAGAACAGAGAGAGAGCTGATCTATGAGTCTTAATTTGGAACATAAACCCTTTCAACTGCAGAAACAAACATGTGCATTCCTTTAGCATTTCCAGTGTCACAGAAAACAACATTGAGCCAATGGTAACTTGGGGACAAACAAAAATAGAAAAAGTCAACATTTTGTAGAACATTACACTAAAGACAGATTCATTTTCATTTCAAAGCCTCTGCATTGGTTTCAAACTGGCTTTAACCAGAAATCCTCTAGGAACAGATTGAAAGGGTCTATATCATCCACTGAGATACACATTACCGTAATCACAAAGCTATGATGGTCCTGTGAGCTACAGACTTATGGTCACTCTGGTCTGGTGTCTCCCAGCTGCATCTTCACAGACAAATGGCTGTGCTTTCACAGTCAACAGGAAAAGAAGTCATTGGCTGGGGAGCAGTGGCACAAGTGGCAGCACAATTGGGTCTCCGCCCATGGGGGGCCAGATTCGATTCCGACCTGCGGTCATTTCCAGATCCCACCCCATCTGTTTCCCACTCTCTCTATCTCTTTCCACTGTCATATCACCACTGTCATAAACATAAAGGCACCCCCCCCCAAAAGAAAAAAAAACTCAATGGTAATAATAATAATAATAATAATAATAATGAAAACAATCATTGGCTCAACAAGTCATTGGCTTTTGCTGGTGCTTGGTTGACTGATGGGTTGCTTTATACATTCTTTTGGTCCACTTTTGAATGCGCTGGAGTGGTCAGTCAGTCGACTGCCCAAGCTTACCCATTTTGTAAATCCCCACGAAGGTGAAAAGATTTTTCTTTGTGTCTGTTTTGAGCAGGTGGTGGTTGGAGCAGTTGATGCTAATGCTAGTCTGAGCCTCCAAGCGCAGGATCTTTCCAAAGAAGCCGGTTGAGTTTGACTTCTCACCAATGGAGCTCTCCAGAACGATTTCTTCTCCTTTATTGCTACTTTTCTTTATTATCTTCACAGTATTAGAACCAGTACTGCCAGACATGAGGGTCACCTGTCCATAGAGGAAATAAAACCCATCTTCTTTAATACTTATTAGGGTTTCACTTTGCTCCATGTCAATATCCTCCTTGTTGTTCCATGAAATAGGTCCATATTCATTAGCGGATTCTATTGGAAGGAATTATTTGAGTTACTGAATGGAATTCATGTACAACAAGATTCATTACATCTACAGTTGTGCTCATAAGTTTACATACCCTGTACATACTGTACACATGCTAAAGTTGACAAAATGAGGAATAAAAAATCATCTTTTGGAAATTGACCTTAATGCCTTAATACAAAATGAGGAAAAATCCAACCTTTAAGGACACTAATTTTCTTGTAAATGAATAATGTATCGTAAATAAATAAATCCTTTCTTAAAAATAAACATGTGATGATGTAGGGCTATTTTAATTCCAAAGGCCAAGGGAACTTAATCAGGATGCATAGTGTCCTGGATCCATGAAATAACTGGCCTTTAAACATAAAAATCTGCCCGCCTCAATGGGAATTTAACATAGGGGTATGTATGCTTATGAGCCCCTGTTTTTTTAAGGAAGAACATTTATTTATTTACGATACATTATTCATTCACAAAGAAAATTGGTGTCCTCTTTTTAGTCAACATTAGCATGTGTACAGGTTATGTAAACTTGTATACAGCACAACTGTATAGATACATATTGTTGAGACAATGATGAAGAAGAAGCATGTTCCTGTAATTCCAAAAGGCAGACTTACTTGAAGGGACCAAGTCAAAAAAGGTGACGTCTGCTTTGTTTGGTATGGGAGGGTTTTGGGTACCTTCTCTACCCTGTAAAGGACAACATAATAACATTATAGAGAGATGTTTGGGTTTATGCGTTGAATGAATTCTCATAATTTGAGCATTATAGTCAGCTCTTAGCATCTACTGTATATGCTTCAGTTATAACATCTTTTGTCACAGCAATCGTAGCAATGACCATCAACTAATGGCAGGATTTTGAAACTTCCATGATATTTTGAGCCTATTCTTATACTTAAAACATCATAGACAGTTTGACACCTTTGAAATGTAGCAGTGGTAAATGCATGGAGTGTACATGAAATATATTGCACTCTGGAAAGGACAGTAATGGCTCAGGTCAGTGTAAACATGCCCAATCCTGTCTATGGGCTTGTGAGGGCATGTCAGGTCTTTTGTGGTTTTGAGGTTAGCGTTATAACATATCCACTCACGGTTGTTGTAAGCGTTACTTAAATCCCAGATACTTGTCAAATAAAATGGTCATTTCAAGAGTCTGTGACATCATATTCATCAACCACAGACTGACCTCAGAACCTCAGTGGGTTCAAAGAATGGAAGTTCCACAAACGCTGACCTACTCTTCATCGCCTCACCAAGTCTTAATAGGCTCGTAATGTCTAACATTTTTTTATACTTGCTGCATGGAAATGATACAGCAAGGGTACACAAGATTAAAACCATCAGGAAGCATTATCTATGAGTTTATGTACACCATCTATGCAATCCATTCAGCTCTATACATGATCTAATTTTGCTATTGGTTCACTACCTCTTAATGAACCCCTTGTCTAATAATGATGCCTTTGAGTTAAGCCATCTGTTATGTCTTTTATTACCTACTACTCTTAAACATGAGCAGAAGAGATGAGCAATCTGTTTTAGCTCCAGTCTTGCTGATTGAATCTTACCAGTGTTTTACCAGGAGCTCCAGGGATGGCAATGAAGTAGAGGCTAAGGTTGGCGGCCAGGCCGATAGTGAGCACTGTCATCCAGAGAATGAGTATGCAGTTGAACCGTCGGCTTTCATGCCCGACAGCAGCAATGCCGCCAGCCTCCCCTAGCTCCAGTGCCTGCTGTGTCATCGCGGGCGACGCAGAGGCAAACTGGAGGGCTGCTCGGTGCTCCTTTGCTTGTGCTGCTGTGCTGTTGTGCTGCTGTGCTGTTGTGCTGCTGTGCTGTTGTGCTGTGCTCCGGTCGTCTTTTTCTTTTTCCTACCGTTCTTTTTTCGTGGTTTCAATAAAAACCTAGAGAAACCCCTAGTCAACACTATACCGCTTGGCAGCTCCAGGCTTCCCGTGCAAAACTTGTACCTTGCAGACGCCCAAGATGTCACAAGCCTCCGCTTGCGTTTGCTGGTGCCCCGTTGTGAG
Source organism: Alosa alosa (assembly GCF_017589495.1). NCBI lineage: Eukaryota > Metazoa > Chordata > Actinopteri > Clupeiformes > Clupeidae > Alosa > Alosa alosa. The sequence goes on from NC_063194.1 coordinate 2,379,816, forward strand.
CAGCCACCGGTGTCTCTGCAGTCGCAAGGTGCAGTACTTTCCCTTCTGAGAGCAAATGACGGAAAACACAGAGTAGAGACAGCACCACAACAAATAGACGGGACTGGCCCTCCTTCAACATACATCACTGAACACGTGCAGGGAGTGGGTCGAAAAGAGGAAGCTCAATAGGCAGGAAAGGCCACCATACAATATCTGGACTGGCTGACCTTCGGACGCATTGATGTCACCCATTGATCGTTGCAGAAATGAAAGATGGTCAGTGTATGTCACAGCTTGCTGTTCAGTCACAGATAGTGTGATCTTTCACATATGCATTTAGTATTACCCCCCAGTCTTTCCCTTTCATTTTGCCATATTTTCAAAGGTTCTTTTCTCCTTTGTTTGTACTTCCTTTATTCAAATGATGTTCCTTTTTTGTTTATTCCTCAAAAGCATGGCTAAATTCCAATCCTCAGGTCAAGGCAAGCCATGGTGGCGTGGTCAATCTGAGGTTCCTCATCATGTATAGTATCCATTTGTGCACACACACAGAACGAAAACATGGGCCATAAACCATGTGTGGTTTCACCTGATGGCAAGGGGAAACAGCGTGTTCTTTCAGACAGCAAGAAAGTATGAGTCAATACCCCCACCCACCCCTCAACCCCATTCCCCTCTCTCTTCCTCTTCAGCAAAGTGCACCTGTCAAAAACCACATCCAGATGCATTTCTTGTCGCAGCTCTGCATGTTACAATATGGCCCGTCGAGAGTCGACTCACATTCCGCATGTGTTCTCCCACATGGAAGAAAGCCAAAGTGAAATGCCATTGGAATAAATAGGCTTTATCTATTAACCTCGCAAAAAAAAAAAAAGCTGCACCCACACTTGCCCACCTGCTGCTCTCCTTTGTTTTCATGGAAAACAAATTGCCTGTCTGAAGAACCTGTCATGACACGACAAGCACTGTCCTTTATGTGGTTTTACAAACAGTAGCCATGCGGTGAGGCTGGGAAAGTTCTGGGGCACAATTCTAACGTCATCCTCTTGATCTTTGTCATCTAGGTGTTCTGTTTTTAAACACCTGCACTCCTACGAGCTGTAAACAGGTGACCACAGCCTCAGTATGTCCAAGACAGTGATCAAAATCATCAGTTCCCTCTGCAGCAAATTTGAGGACTATTTTAATGTTCCTTTTCAAGGAAGGGGGAGACAAGGATGGGGATGTAAGGAAGAAGAAGTAAGTCTGACTCATAGACAGCTGAAACTGCAGATTCAACATTTTATGAAAGGAGGAAGAAAGATGAACGTTTTCACAGATTCACAGATATGTGTGTGTGTGTGTGTGTGTGTGTGTGTGTGTGTGTGTGTGTGTGTGTGTGTGTTTGTTGGATGAACAGGGGTATGAAAAACAAGAGGAAGAGCTGAGCAGAATGAAGAAGTAAAAATTAATAGTATCATCTCTGAGCAGCAATGGTCAAAGTATGTTGGCTTCCCCCTTCCCCATTAATAATATTTACAGTTCTAGTGAATTCGGATGGTCTAGCCTCAAGACAAGTCTTGTGATAGTCCTGTGTTTCAGACTTCCTCTGAAGGCAATCAGCAATCAGCCCGGGAGGTGTCATTGCAAGACATTTTTTGTATATCGAGAGAATATGCACTCGCTTTACTAAATTGTGTGCACTTTTAAGAAAATTGTGCACTTGTTTTATTACACTGTGTGCTTATTTTACTGAATTGTGTGGTCATGTTGGTGCACTCATTTGAGAAAATGTTGCACTTGTTTTACTAAATTAAAATGACCACAGCCTCAGCATGTCCAAGGCTCATCAATATCAAATCATCACAGTTCCCTCTGCAGCAAATTAGAGTGTTCAGTTCCAGTTTTGTGAAATGAGTGCACAGTTTCCCAGAGGGCCTCATTGCTCTGATAAAGTAAGTTGAGGGCCACATATTGGACGACATAAAACATAAATCACATTGTATGGTTATGTTATAAAAACGTAATTTATTCATAGCAGTAGATCTGCATTACTGAATGAAAGATGACATTATGGGCCCTACTGGTAGACAGAGACACTTCTAAGAGTTGCTCCTTGATTGTTAGCTGTTGGAATGCAGGCAGCTTTAGTTCAACTGTTTTTGTGTATCAACACAAGGATTCAATTGTCCCTTGTAATAACACATTGGGTCTGTCATTTCTCCATCTGTTTGTCTTCTACGCCCTCTGTTGGTAGGTTTAGCACATCAGAGACCATTTTGTTATGAAATGAATGATGCACATGGGTTCACATTGTGGTTGTACTTGGTTGCAGCGTGGTTTCAGTCCAGGACAGAACTTACCAGAAATATTCATATACTTTTGTAAATATTAGATATTAGAATATCAGATCTATTTAGATTTAAACCTTTCTAAAAAGGCTAGTGGTCTTTCTTATGTTTTTTTTTTCCTTCTTGTGTATAATCCTTCTTTTAATGATGTTGCACCAGTTGATTTATTTAAATTGACAATAATTAACAAATGTAGCTCTCATCACTAGTATGTTGTGTATTAACAATATTCTTTAACAATTAACAACCAACTATGATTTTTCTTTAACGATATCATGAATTGTCATTATACGACGGAGTATTAGTACGACGGAGTATTAGGGCCACACATGAAGGAAAAAATATTTTTGCCATGACGAGATTAAACTCGACATGTCGACTTTAAAGTCACCATGTCAACATTAAACTCGACATTTCGAGAATAAAGTTGAAATGTAATATCGACTTTAATCTCGACATATCGACTTTAATGTCGCCACGTCGACATTAAACTCAACATTTCGAGAATAAAGTTGAAATATCATAATCGAGCTTTAATCTCGGCGTGTCATTACATTAAACTCAACATTTTGAGAATAAAGTTAGTTTGGAGAGAGAACGATTTTCGGAGACGATTGAAAGGGAGGACGAATGAAACAATGCAACAAGTGCAACAATGATTCAGAGTGTTCGAGTGCAACAATGATTAGACATAGGCCTATATCATGTGGACAAAACATAGAACATATTAACCTACGTTGCTCAGCCAAATACTTTGCTGTTAGGTCCTTATCACGGAGTTACAGGTGGTAAATGCGATGGTCAAAAGTAGCCTAAACGTCATAGCGGTTTATTTATTTATTGTAGGCCTATTATTAAAGTGTTGTTTTTCATCTAAAGGTTCAACTTCACTAGAGGCATACTAGGCGCTCTCCCCAATCCTAGACTTTCATGTTGCTTGTTTGTAATGGATGCAAAACAGCCTATTGCTGAATGTCTTTGGAGGGACGAATGAAGCTGTCCTCCCGACCACCCTAAGCCTACATGCACACATATGCACACAAAGTGCATAAATAAAGTGCATGCACACATTCTCTCACGGGATCAAAATAGTATATATGCTTAGGCTATACCTGTGTTTCTAGCCTCCTATATGTATTGCAGGTGAGACATGGAAAAGCAGTTTTAGAAAAATTAGTTTTGCCATGTTATCCTGGAGAGTGACGGCCTGTGGGTCATGAAGGGCAGTTATTTGGATATGCAGTGGCCTTAACCACGTAAAACAGCGTGAAATAACATTTTGTATAGAAACATTATATCATTGGATATATATATTTTTCTAGCTATTTAGCCTAAACGGCATAGTGCATGGTATTTCCATAACCGCGAGACAGCACTTCACGATGACGGCAATAAGTAGTTAACAGACAAGACGCAATCTATCTGAATATCTGCAATCTAACACTCTATCTGAAATAACACCTCTTTGAAGCCCATTTTTCTTTGATGTAACATATTGTGTATTAGTGTAGGCTACATAGCTTAAACTGTGTAGGCTATGTTTAAACAGTAGGGCATATTGCGAGTTTAATGTCAGCATGTCAACTTTAAAGTCGACACGTCGAGATTAAAGTCGACATTACATTTCAACTTTATTCTTGAAATGTCGAGTTTAATGTCGACATGTCGTCTTTAAAGTCAACATGTCGAAGTTTAATCTCGCCATGGCAAAATATATTTTTTTTCATGTGTGGCCCTAATACTCCGTTGTACATTAGGGCCACACATGAAGAAAAAACTATTTTTGCCATGGCGAGATTAAACTCGACATGTTGACTTTAAAGTCGCCATGTCGACATTAAACTCGACATTTCGAGAATAAAGTTGAAATAGCATATCTACTTTAATCTTGACGTGTCGCTGACATTAAACTCGCAATACAGTTTAAACATAGCTACACAGTTTAAGATGTAACCTACACTAACACACAATATGTTACTTGAATAATGGGCTTCAAATAGGTGTTATTTCAGATAGATTGTTAGATTGCAGATATCTAACAATCTATCTGAACAATCTATCTTGTTAGATTGCAGATATTCAGATAGATTGCTTCTGTTGTCTGTTAACTAGGCCTACTCATGCCGTCATCGTGAAGTGCTGTAGCCTATCTCGCGGTTATGGAAATAGCCTACCATGCACTATGCCGTTTAGGCTATATAGCTAGAATAATACATGTATCCAATGATATAATGTTTCTATACAAAATGTTATTTCACTCTGTTTTACGTAGGTAAGGCCACCGCACATCCAAATAACTGCCCTTCATGAGCCGTCACTCTCCATGTCTCACCTGCAATAAATATAGGAGGCTATAAACACAGGTATAGCATAAGCATATATACTATTTTGATCCCGTGAGGGAATATGTGTGCATGTACTTTATTTATGCACTATGTCTGCATATGTGCGCATGTAGGCAAGCCTAGTACATGGGGTGGTCGGGAGGACAGCTTTATTCATCCTTCCATAGACATTCAGCAATAGGCTGTTTTGCATCCATTACAAACAAGCAATGTGAAAGTCTAGGATTGGGGAGAGCGCCTAGTATGCCTAGTCTAGTGGATAAGCATGAAGTTGAACCTTTAGATGAAAAACACTCTTTAATAATAGGCCTACAATAAATAAATAAACCGCTAATGACGTTTAGGCTACTTTTGACCATCGCATATCGCCTGTAACTCTGTGATAAGGACCTACAGTAACAGGAAAGTATTTGGCTGAGCAATGGAGCTTAATATGTTCTATGTTTTGTCCACATGATACAGGCCTATGTCTAATTATTGTTGCACTCGAAGAAAACTATGTTTCATTCGTCCTCCCCTTCAATCGTCCCGGGCAGTCGTTCTCTCTCCAAACTAACTTATTCTTTTTGGATAGGTTCGAATATAGGCTACTAAAAATTAACAGTTATAGAGATCAATGTGAACGTGAGTCAGTTACTGTGAGAACTGTAGCGTGGTCTCAGCTATGTGATAGCGATCAAGTGTGTAGGCCTACAGTTGATATAGGCCTACATATTCTATGCGATTTACACGTTCAAAAAAAGCATGGATAAGCTGAAAGAAACTAATAAATGTATAGCTAGTGAAATCATTTCACTATCCTAGTCGCTAAGATAGAAATTATTAGGACACATAGCCTACTTGCTGCGGAGACGACACACTTTAGGCTATTCAGAAATTATTTGCGAGATCATTGCAGCCTGATTATTAGCCTATATTTAAAGCTTATACCATGGTCTAGGTTGAAAAGGGTGTCGTTTAAAAAGTGATATACTACACCTATAAAATTATTATGACGTTGCTTGACAACACCTAAGTTAGTATGGGGTGGGGGGGATTGGTGTGTGTGTGGGTGCATGGGTGGGGTGGGTGGGTGTTTGGGGTGAAAAATAAATACTTTCCTTGAGATAATCATTTTTTGTCACATACAGCTAACATCACCTCACCATTCGCTAGCTGCCTGTGCTCCGAATACACTGTAAAAAATGCGGTCTCCATAGACAGCCTAGGTTCCAAAAACGGCCACAAAAACAACTTGGGCCAACCTGGCCCATAAAAACATAACAAACTGTTCCAGCAAATCACCGACAAAATGCACGTTTGGGAGAGTTTCAATTACACGGGAGGGAGGGGTAGGAAGTAGCGAGCTAGCTCTCTGTTTTGTTTGAATGTCAACAGAAGTGACGTTACCCTGCATCGCTTATAGCACTTTTAAGGTTGTTCTTAACTTGCATTCTGTCTTGTTTTCCTCTTAGTCACAGAACTAAAATGAAAGACATAACCACAAGAGCCAAGGAACAAACAACAAAAAGTCTTCAAAATATTAAAGGTAATTTTTGGTTTGACCTGAAGATGTATAACAGGGGTCCCCAACAGGTTGTTTCTGAGTAGCTCTCACAATAATGTTCAAAGAATTTTTTTGCGAATTTGATAACAAAGTCACTTGGTAAACCTGATAAAATTCACAATCTACAAAATCTTTACAAAGACAGAAGGTAAAGGAATTGAAATGAGAATTAAAACACATACACAACTTATTCAGCTGTTTTGGGTGGAGATCGCTATGTGAATACATGCTACTACTAATACCCTAAACATTAGTAGCTCTTAGTTCATTTTGTTAGTTCATTTTGTCAAAGTAGCTCTTGCCCCTGGTGGCTACCCATATTTTAATATATTTTAATATTTGAAAGGTCTCATTCACTGAGAAACCGTTTAATACTTGTTACTTTCGAAATACTATAGCTCACTCCAAGTTGCATATGCATGCTACACGTGAAAATTATCTTCTACCCCCATTGCCCGCATTAGCCAATGAAAGAAAATACACGGAAAAACAAGCTTAATCAGAAAGAGCCCTTCCCAATGAGGCCGAGGGAAACTGATTATTCATGGCCTCGCCCACCTTGGCTTGTGAACGCCTACAGGAAGACTGGAAGATTTTGCGGCTAGGGGATTGTCTCTCTGCAGCTAGTAGGAGTTAACAGCAAGTTGCTTACATGGCGGGAAAAAAAATCGTGCCTGTGTTATTTGTGGCAATAACACATCAATGTTGCATGTCTTGCCTTAGAAACATGAGTTGAGGAAGAAATGGTTCGGATTTATCGTTGGAACACCACCACCGAAGTAGTGCAACATTAGTTCTGTGTTCCAATCATTTCGACCACAGTCACTGCCTACAGTTAGAAAGTGGTTTTGCATCGATGTTCTGAAAACCTGGTTCTGTACCGTCATGATGATCGACCACCAGCTCACAGGCTGTAAGTACAAACAAACTTTTCCACCTAAGGTCTGTTACAAAATAGCATGTTCATATTCTTCACGTTAGCATGCATGAAAAGGGTACAAGCTAGGCTTAGGCTAGCCTATATTACAGGAAGCTACACCAGGCACGTAACTGAAGTGTTCTGTTCAGCGATGTAAAATCAGAGAATGTCTAATAGGAAGGGCTCTGGTAAAATCCATTAGAGGAATGGACTATTTTCCCCGAACGTAGCCTACAGGCCACTAACACGCCAGGTGTAGCTACTTCCATTGATTAGGCCATTAGGCCTATTGGAAGCTAATTGTTGCAGTAACGTTACATAACGCAGAACGAATGCTTCAGTTACGTGCCTGGTGTAGCTACACTCATAAGAAACTGACCACACTACCCAGAGATTTAGCTTGTTGAACCTATAATCTTCTAACCTAAGTGTTAAACCACAAATAATAATATTAGCAACAATATCTTATGCTCAACTAAGTGCGGGGTATTGTTCTAGTCTAAACAGGGAAAATCAAAAACACAATACCCGTGCACTATTAGGCTAAGTTGCTATCACTAGAGCTCAGGTATTTACACTTCAGTCTAATTTATGTCTTCTTGCCATTATTACATTGACCTTTGTAGGCCTACAATGATGTTTTGTTTGATTACTTGCTGGTTACTTAGTGTTTTGTATGTCTTCCAGAGCACATCCTCATGTCAGGCTACACAGCTTTCTAGCCTACATTAGGTCATCACGTTAGAAGCAAAGGTTTGTGATCTAACTTTTATTGTTGTGTTAGTTTCTAGAAGTCTTTTTCTAGTAGGCTAATACAGGTTCTTATGTGCTCGTCAATGTTTGGGAAAGTCAATTCATGGATTTCTTCAGGTCACTTTCCACAGGTGTAGATGTAGACTGCATGGTGCTTGATTAATACACCTGTGTAAATGGACCTGATGAAACCCATGAATTGCATAAGATAGAATTGATATTACCGAATGTCTTCTTGTGGGTGTGCTACTTAGTAAATCATACACCTTACCACAGTCACTAAAATATTTTTGTTTCCATTGTGCCAGTACAGTTTTGTGTGAGATAGTGAATGTCCTGTGTACTATTAGTATCTTGTAACTTGACAGTAATACACATTTATTTACTTTAGGTACCCAAACAGAATACTTCATGAAAAGTAAGAGTATTGATACAAGCACTTTGGATACACCATGGGCATGGGGGCCTGCTACCTCTACTGCCATCAATCCTGTTCATCCAAGGCCAGCTAGAAGACCTCGGGTTGATCAAGAGGAGGAGGAGGGATGAAAGCGACATCTCCACAATAACACCTGATGGCTCCACCCTATGGCCCAAGCGCAATCAAAGAGCAATGTAATAGAATCATCACAGCCAATTAATGTGTTTTGTGTGTTGTCCCTTAGGATCCCCAGGACAATACAAGTTTAAACGGCAACTCAGACCTTTTTCCCTAAATAATCCCAGCACCATCTTACAAAGGATCTGTAGGCCAGATGTCTGCATCGTCTGGCAAAAAGAGGACATTGTTAATTCTATGCATAGTTTGGATGTTCTTGTTTTGTGTTTGCATTATTTTAATAGACTGCAATATTACTATTTGTCAGTGTTTCAACGGACCAGCTAAAAAAAACAAAACAGTAGACCTACTTCAACAGTATATTACACAATAGGCCTTCTCACTGAACCACCTTGCTTATGGTGTCAGAGGATTCATATGATTTAAACTGGCATAGGTTACATCAGTGTTGCAGAACTTTGGATTTACATACAAGTTGGTTCAATATTGCAAACAACTCATCTATTATATTTTACCACATCTACTTGTGGAACACTTGAGATAGCTTGCGGACCACACTTTGAGTACTGCTGTATGTAAATATAATAAAGTTATTTATTGAAAATGTACCTGTTTTGTATATTTGTTTTAGGAGTTTCATCAGTTTTTGTCCCTTTTAAGCTAAAGGTTTATCTTATCTTTCATATCTTCTGTCTCACAGAGGGCCATAGTTGTCATAGTCGAATGTTTAGTGCATTTTGAAGGGAGTACATTATGCTAAGGCAGACTGGTTCTAATCCTGGGTACAGGGTCATACAGACAACAGGGGTACTGGTGTTGCCCATTTTTCTAACCACATGAGCAATCCCCTTATGAAAAAGTAGTATAGGAATCTTATAGTATTTGGGACAAAATATTATAGTAATCTTATAAAAATAATTGGGACATACTGTAAAAGTACTACTAATAACTATAATATCCTGTAACCGCTATAGTTTTTCTATAGTAGTCTTATAGTACCTATAGTATGTCCAAATACTATAGTATTCCTATAAGATTGCTGTAATATTTAGTCCCAAAAATACTATAGTAGGCTACTTTTTTTCTGTCATACGTGACAGAAAACAACTTGAGTAGGCTAACCTCTGCCATTGTCAGGCTATCAAAGCCATAGTTCTCATTACCGGAGAAGTCTTGCAGCACACATTCTCTGCTTCTGTAGGTATTCTGGTACAATTCCAACAAAATATAGCTAGGTAGGCGTGTTTGCATTTAGATCTATATATATATTGGGCTATGACCAAGTGGTCTTTCAATGATAGTATCATGGAATTCAAACCATAACTATCTAGCTATTCCGATAGCATTAGCAGGCTAGGTCAGTGGCTGAACTGCATTTCAGGGTGCTTACCTGTGTTGTGAAGTAAAATATCTACTAGGAAGATTGCAAAGACTTTTGACTGTGTAAAGAAATAGGTCTTTATTTTAAAACGTTTCCAACTGTTTATTACTTGAAAGCAAGATGACGATTGTCACAAACGTTTACCTCTTTTAGGAGAAATTTTAAGCTGACAGGCAATTGTTACCATTCTATTAAACCAACGTTCACCGACAAACGATCAGGAAGCGGTTCTTCTTCCTACTCGAATATTAGGATCAAACACATGAAGTTGTATCTCCGAAGACATTTTGTGCAACAGTTTTGACTCGAGTTTTAGCCAGGTTTTAGCACTGTAAAGTTGAATATGGAGCATAGCACAGGCAGAATCTGATGAGGATGCACTGGAGTCACAGTACTGTTAGCCAATCAGAGGTGAATTCATTAGCATGTCATTAATATTCATGACTAGAGGCGAAATCCAGTCGTTCCTCCCCGCCCACCTTCCCCACCAAACTAGAACAGCATGAAACACACGCAGGACAGCATTTTTTTCACCAAAACCGGCTCACAGGGCATTCATCAATACTACAGACCACTGCAAAATTAATGAAAAAACGATGAGATGAGACCTTTAACATTTGTCTCTTTTTAAGCTAATTAAATTCATTGTTTAAGAGTCTTTGATTATGTCCAATTGAAAGGTGCCCTGCCACACATATTTCATTAATTTGTGGTAATGTCTGAAGTTCTACCATGGACTCTGTAGCATTTAGGGCCCGTCCCATTTCTCCCCCCTTAAAACTTCCACTTGGTTTTGATTGCCCTCAACAGTAAAGTCCCCTCGACGAGGGAAGTGGGGGTGAAGATCTTTCACTATGAATTGGGACACCACTGTATGCAAATTAGCGTAGTGAACGTGCTCACCTACGTATTGGCAGCGTACTAATGAGGAGGGTGGGACATGTTTCATGTCATGTTAGATCACACCCTGAGGGTATCAGCTTTCAGAAAATATATGGTTTATGTGGTTGAAACAGTTTCCTAAATGGCACAGACCCAAAGGTATGAGCCATATACCCGATTTACTCATACCCTATGTATTATGAACGGGCAGCAAAGTAAAGGGGAGGGTGAAAAAAAGGAAAGGTCAAAACCTATGTTAGCTTTCAGAAAATATATGGTTTATATAGTTGAATCAGTTTTCCCTTCATGGCACAGACCAAATTGTATTATGTGTACACTCTCTTCACCTACATCCATGAAATCCCATTCATTTCAATGGGAAATTTACTTAGTAGTCTAAGTAGAAATGAGAGTGGGAATGAGTCTATTTCTTGTTAACATGTTTTTCTTAAACTCTGGGACCAGGGCTACAAGAAAATACCACTTAAGTCTAGTAGTGGGGGGGCGGGTATATATATTACTATATATTATATATTATTTAACAAATAATATTGACGAAACTACCCAGGTCAGATATATAACGTTATTTGATGGGCAGACTCTCTCAAAGCACTCAGCAGATATCGTCAGATAGCTTCGTGAGATGTTTGAACATTAGTGTTCAAAACTCGACAGTCCTTTGGATGCGCTTTAAACTAACATATTCCAACATATTTTGAAATTTTAATATGCGTATTTGCGAAAATATATGAGCCATGCAATTGTTCCTTTCCAGTGGTGTCAGCCATCTTGGTTGAAAAAGTGGCTGGCTCGCTGAGCTTGCTCGGTATCCTGGGTAATTTCATCTCCCACTTCGTTTTAAGCCTGCATCGGTCCTGTCTATATTTTGAGGGTTGATTTTAAGGGGGAAACAGCACTCCCCCTTGCTCCCTAAAGTAATGGGACACCCTACCCCTACACATGCACACGCAAAAACGAGGATTAGGGCAAAAATCTAGGGGAAGGGGAGGTATTGGGACGGGCCCTTAGTCTTGGTTACCTAATGTCATAAAACCTGTATAACATAGCACTTCCTTGAGTTGACATAGTGTTTTACTTACAGGCTGGGCTCTGGTCGTAGACTGCCGCGATGGTACTGCTCCAGGCTTCAACCGCAACCTTTTTGCGAAGCCTCTGCTGAACTCAGAGATGAAGATGAAGTCACTCTCTTCAAAATGCGATGAACTAATTTTGAATTATAGTGTTATGGCATTGTTCCAAAAAATAAACTGAAGCCATTTGAGCACTTCGGACCTGTAACCGGAGGGTTGCCTGTTCGAACCCCGACCAGTAGGCACGGTTGAAGTGCCCTTGAGCAAGGCACCTAACCCCTCACTGCTCCCCGAGCGCCGCTGTTGATGCAGGCAGCTCACTGCCCCGGGATTAGTGTGTGCTTCACCTCACTGTGTGTACACTGTGTGCTGTGTTTGTTTCACTAATTCACGGATTGGGATAAATGCAAAGACCAAATTTCCCTCACGGGATCAAAAGAGTATATATACTTATACTTACCTTTAAGATAATTGCATCACTTTTTTTCTGAGGATCAACCTCACCCCACTCTAATTGTGCCACAATCCATGCCCACCTGCATATTCAAATCAGATAATTTGCCTTGCAAGTAGACATATTAAAGTGACAAAGACAGCTAGAACTGTTGAAGATATTATATTATCAGATGCAGAACACTATTCACATTCAGGCAAAACAACAAACAGTCCTGCTGCAGACATGGATAGGCTATTGTGTTTAGTAAGCTAGCCTGAAATTTCACAGCTAGGTTTGCATTTAACCTCACAAGTCACTTTGCATGGAAGCATTTCCCAATTGAATCTATGTAAATGTAAATATCTCATGCAGTCAAAAAACAAACCCACAGACCAACAGCTATTTTAAGGTTTGGCTGGCAGACGTTGATATCTTGTAGGCTAGACTACCCCCATGGACAGCTTTCAGAGTTTTCCTTACCTCAGACAAAGCAATCGGTCTACAAAGTGGAGCAAGTGAGCTATTTCTGGATATTTAAGACGGGATCCAAGGAAAGAGAGCGTAAACACAGAGAGAAATGTTTCCTCTTCTAAAGCGCCAGCGAACAGACTCGGAGGGTTGACTCAGAAGTCGTTAACAAATCCAGTGACAGAGTGGCTGTTAGTTAAAACACTTAGGCCTACACTGAATTATTAGGCCGACCCCTTAGGAAAGTGTATGGCAGACAGTGCTGGTGGGGCATTGTTGGCCCTGTCACCGCCCACTTATACCGAAAACTTTCAACAGATGGCACAATTTGTCTAAGTTCTGCTTCCACCATTGCCCACCTAAGCCTCCCGTGGCCACCACTATTTCACCCAAAGTGGTGTGGATAGGAGAGTCTAAACATAAAAATGTTTTCTTTCAAGGACACGAATCCTCTAGAGCACAGTCTGACTTCTGAAAAATAACCCTATGGAAGTGTCACCTTTTAGAAAACGTATTAGGCTACAGCCAATGCAGCTTAAAGTAATTAAAAATGTGGGAAAGGCAGACGCCCTTGCATTTCAGTCATGCGAAACAGTAATTAAAACATGATGGTTGTGAGGTAATTGCCCTTTGGGAAATATACAGAGAAAGAGAGAAAGAAAGAAAGAGAGAGAGAGAGAGAGCGGACGAGCGTGGGGTGGGGTTGGGGGGCAACATTGAAACGCAGGAGGGAAAAGGATAGGTTATGGAAGCCGAGGGCGGGGGAAGCCTAATAACGCTTGCAAATCAGGACAGCTCCGAGAAGTTTGCTAAAGAGTGGGAGGAACACTCAGAAGTATGGAAAATATCACATTGCCTTCTGGAAAAGTTGAATAGACATGACCTGTGGTGATTTACTTGACAGACGAATCAAACAATATGTTCAAGAGTTGCATTTTGAAGAATCGATCCAGGTTTGATTGGCCAACACGCCTCGTGATGCGAAGACCGTTTCAACTATTTTAAAGCGGTAAAACTTAAGAGAGCACCGGAGGAGTTTGACAGGCACCTCAGTTGATGTTGTTTGCTTTCAATTATTTAAATTGTTTAAGGTTGACAGTGCCATACATCTGCTAACCTTGAACGACTTAATATAATGGTAAGGTTAACGTACACGTGTTCGGTTTAGAAATGAGTCTCCTGTATTGTTTTAACATGACTTTATAAGGTTAGCTATAACAGGCGCTATAGCACGTTTACAAATGACATAAGGCTGTTGTGGAAAGGACTGTGCGCAACAAGTTTTGAACGTTTGGCTTAGGAGAACTTCCAACAATGCAAAAGTTTAATACGACGAACAGCAGCACGGCGACCCGGGACGCTGAACTTCAGCAACGGCTAGCCGATAACGGGGCAGCTGGGGAGCCCATGAGAGGGAATGGGAAGAAGCACATAATAGCAGAACCTGCGGACAATACATTCTGCACCAAGAGAAAGATGCTGGTCTGCTTGGACATAATTTGTTTGTTCGTAGGTGAGTACCCAACAAAGTTATCTAAGTTCATCTCTTGAACTTCTGCACGCCACTCACTGCATTCAAGTCCTTCGGTATGCTATGGATTGTTTTCAAGACCCAAACAGTTAACTTGTGTTGTTAAACGTAGTTCGCCCGATGACTAATAGGCCTAGGTTTATTATTTACTGTGAGGTGAATGTTTTGCATTTAACATTCTGAATTCTCTAACGTATTTGCCTTTTTGTATATTGTTAGTTCAATGGAAATTATAATTGCAGATCATATTTGCCGTTTGTGTTTACATGCAGAGGTGATGTTTGGGTAACCACCTCAGAGGAAAGACCTGTTGTGCACAGTTCTGTAAAGCTTAGAGAGGCCTTTAGAGGTTTTACGAAACCAAATTTGATAAAGAAGTCACGAATGACTTTTTGCAAGCAAAATTTATGAGAAACACGTTCACCCGAGTTTAGTCTAATCCTTGGACTGAGGCAAACTATTGTTCTGGTACTAATGAGAGCGAGAGAGAGAGAGAGAGAGAAAGAAAGAGTGTGTACAAAGTGCTAAGCCAGTTTTTCCACAAACATAAACATGATGAATACATTTAATGGCGCATTGAAAGCCAGAAGGTTGGTTATTACTTAAGCCTACATGTGTTGCACCTCTATAGCATGTTTTGCTAACACCTGTTGAACAGAACCTGTCCAGGCAGACAGACAGGTCTGCATAGGCTACTGACGGTTATGGGCCACTGTGCTCCAGTGCCTCCAGAGACAATCATCCCAGGCTCCCAGGCACATAATTAAGAACCATGATCCATATGACACACCATGCATAAATGTGAGAAGAATTGCTCTGAGAGGTGCATTACTGTTTTGTTGACACACGTGTATCTCTCACGGGCAGCGAGAGCCATCATTGTGCTTTCACCTGATGCCTGATGTCTGTTGGACTTGCTTTGGAGTTGGAGAGAGTTGACCAACAAGGTCGCTAGAGAAAAAAAACAGTGCTGGGTTTCCACTGGCAAGAGTGTATAAGTAGCATGCAGGATGATGCACACATTGGCCAATTGTTTCTCTTCGTCTTTTTCATTGGTTTTGCTGAGTGTCACGCTGGTGTCATCTTGTCACGGTGGAGTAAGACTGACATATGATGATGAAAACTCACAGGGTTGTGTCACAGATGCCCCTTAAGCTAACCACAAGGCTTTCTGTCAGATGTATGACATAACGCCTCGCTGTGATGAGCTCTTTAGGGTCTGTGTCACCATGCAGTTAAGAAATGTATGGTTGTATGGTTGCTAATGGTGTTAAAATACACACGGCATTGCTACCTCTCTCTTAGGAAATAAGAGGTGTAAGATCTGTCTGATAATAGGTGAAGAATGAGCAGTCTGTTTCTCGCTCTCTCCCTTCCCCTCCATCTCCTCTTGGCCTTCTGCCGCGCTGGGTGAGGGTACTGGGGCAGGACGGTTGTTGATGGGGGTACTCAGACACACAAAGATGAACGATGTTCTAGTGTAACTTATTCATTTTCTGGTTCAACTCTGATTCATTATGCTCATAAGTAAAGCTTTTTTGTGTGTGTGTGTGTGTGTATCTGCTTGTGTATGTGGTGTGTGTGTGTGTGTGTGTGTTTCCTTTTGCTATGTGCTATGTGTGTGTGTACGTGTCTCCATGTGTTCTGTGATGGTGGAAATGTGTATGTGAGTATATGTGTGTGTGTCTTCATTGCGTGATATTACAGAGAAAGGGAAATTGAGAAAGAGCAAGTGTCACATCTGAAGTGTCCACCCTCCCGTGGCCTGCCTGTGGTTTACTGTGATGTCTGAGCAGGAATGTGTGCCCTGCAGTCACGCCTGAGACAGAGTGTCCAGCGTGGGGTCACCAGAGACCAGGAGAGGCTGCCCCTCACACCCCTGCTGCTGTGGGTGGGAGACCACCATCAAACGCATACCAATCATGTCTACTAGAATAGATGTATTTAAGAAGAGAAGTTGATTTGTGCATGGCAAATGTAGGCTATTAAAGAGTCTGGCTGCAACATAGCAAAAGGTTAAAAGGTCTTTCTGTTCATTTAAATCCCGGCGTTAACTTAAAACACATTATCTGTGCACTATGGGTCCAGGGGGAAATTAAATGGAAAATTTAAAAAAAGTAAATAAGTCAATGAAAAGTCACATTTTTACTAAATTGTAATGGTTTTCCTAGACCCCCACACACATGGATCAACCCTCACCTCCTCTCTGCTTCTTAGTATTTATATATTAGTCCTCTGTTAGTGGCCTCTCCACCTGCGCAGAAACAATCAGCCTATTTATGATTCTGCGTCACTTATAATCCAATTTAAAGGTTTGGAGCTCACACCCCCACCCTGCACGGCACACGATAATAGGTTGTTGTGTTTCATGTGCAGGATGTGATTTTGTTTTTGTTTTTGCTGGGGCCGTTGTGAAAGAGCAGCTGTCGCTAATTTAAATTCCCCCACAGGCGTAACTAATACCAATAATGTGAATTAAAAAAGCAATTGTGTCTGGGTAAAATGTTTGTCATTGTAACTGTAATTCTAATTATTCTTTTGAGCGAGGACAGTGTTGTTTATGGTTATTTTCTCCTCCTATTCTTGATTATTTGTGCATGTGTGTGTGTGTGCGTGTATGCCTTCTTGGTGTGCACGTGTATGCGTGTGTGTCTGTGAGCGTGATAACCCCTCGAACATGCAAACTTGTGGGTGTGTGTGCCTCAGTATGTTGGTGTGCACGTCAGCAGCCTATGAGATGGTCATTGTTTCCTAAAGCAGAACTGCACAGACATAGTTCCCTTTTGATGTGGCTTCCCTAGGCCACTAAACATGCTTCCATGTGTGTGTTGTGTGTCTGTGAGAATGACAGCCCATCAGGGTCAGAGTGTGGTGGGAAAGTGACAGCAGCATGAGGAAGATTGACACGATAGCTGAGTGAAAGACTGAATGACACTGAGTGTGTGTGTGTGTGTGTGTGTGTGTGTGAATGAATGAATCTGTGTGTGTGTACAGTATATGACATGAAGCCATGTGCCACAGGCCTAACCTTGCTATCACCCTCAGCGATCACACCCGCTCTGGAGAGCTGCCTAGTCGTACCCTCTTCTTGGGCTTATCTCTCCACCCTCTTCCCAATCTTTTCTTCTCCATTCTTTAGCGGAATGCAATTACAGACGGAAGGTGTCCTGACCTGGAGAGCTCAGTGTTTTTTTTCCAAAGGCATGTGGGTGCTTGTGTATGTCTCCGTTACCTGTGTGTATGTTTATGTTTTGGTTCTGTGTGTGTGCTCTGTGGGTTTGTGTTCCTCCCCTGTTGGCAGCGAAAGCCACCAGGTGAGACGGCAGCGAGCTCCGGCATGTTCCTTGTATGTTTTCCGGCATACTTCCGAGTGTCACATGCATACTGTACGGGGCGTTCCTGTTCCGTTACACGCTGCCCGGCTCCCCATGCTGTTGTCGGTTCACCTGGTTACTGTGTTGATGTCTCGCCAGTGATGCAGAGAGAAGGTGTTTTCTTCTTTACTGTCTAAAACGTGCTCAAGCTGGCTTGTGATGGTTTACAACTGACACAAAAAAATGCATGCTATGTTTTGTTTTCATGGAGGTTTTCATGGATTCATGGGTTTTCATGGATTTTTAATTTGCAGGATTCTGAGATGCTTCATGTGTGGTACATATGTAAAATAACCAGGCAGACCTCCCGTTCTGTTTGGACGTTTTCACGA